>NW_017535519.1:1624633-1635157 GCF_001853355.1 Bactrocera latifrons | reverse complement strand
TAAACTCCTACTTATCCAGAATAGACCCTGACATACCCAACGTATGTCCTGCATGCAACGAGTCTCCGCATGACACTGACCACCTCTTTGCATGACCAACCAACCCCACCCAGCCCTTTTCCGTTTGGTCCGACCCCGTCGAAACAGCACGTTCCCTGGGCCTCCCGTTAGATGACGTCGACGACAATACTGATAACCCTCACCATCCCAACGGGGACTGATAACGGTTAAAACAACAACAACAAACCTGTTTACTGGATGCAAGTTATTCCTTCTCTGCATGCCATAGCAAACCAAATACCTAACACCCCTCTCTCCTTATGATTTATCCCCATCGAAACAGCTCGCTAGTCAAAGTGCAAATTGAGGTTCCCCAGAATATGTAGATGTATGCTACCAGATGTGTAATGATTTCCGAAATAAAATATGGATCCCAAAAACTGAATTAAAAACTTACTATTATTTTTTAAAATTAAAAATCCTATTTTATATCAAACATTTTTTAATAAAAAAAAGTTGCAATACTGGCCCGCGTAAGTATTTGTCTCCTAAACCAAATATTATTGAAATAAGAATATTACCAAAAGTTCGTAGAGTCCCCCTAGCATACCAATACAAAGCTGTATGAAGAATTTAAATGTATGTATGTATGTATGTATATAATTTAAATTTGTACTCTTTTGCATCAGGGTTATAAATATAATAAACTAAGCGCCTGATTGTTTACAATTAAATGAATTATAATCGTAAATAATTATCCATATTAAAAAATTGACCACTTATTTTGCTACCTTATGACACATCCACGCTTACTCAAGGTAATACATATGTACCGGGCGACGTGTGGGTACAAAAACTACTTGGTACTTCAACATTATATAATAATTGTTATTTTTTATATACATTCTTGTTTTGATATTTTCGAAAAATAAAGCACGCACAAAATAATTAACTTCCATTGAAATACTTGCTGCTATTGGACTAATTTAATTCACGCGAAAACAAATAAAACATTTTTTGTACACTTTTATATAGTGCTTATACGCTCAAAAGCAAACGAAATTTAAGAATTTTGTTAGTGCGTATTGCTTGTTTGTGAGCCCAACTGTCTGAATCATGTGAAGTCAACAAAAAGTAGTAAACAACAACGACTAGTTGTGCTCTTGTTGGTAAAAGGAAGCATCTTACTTTTAGGGTTGACGTTTTTCTGTTGTTTACACTCTAAGGGCACTTTCACGCTGATAATTTATAAACTATGCTAAACTATATAAACCGTAATGTAAAGAAAATAGTTAATTTACTGAGTGGGTTGAATTTTGAAGGAACGAGTCTTAATACAATCCAGCAAATTGGCTCACCTGCTTGAAGATATTATATATGTATTGGTGATAGAAGACTAGAAAGGGTTTTTATCAATGAACTAAAATTCTGTTCTATTGCCTTTTTCTATCTACGGAGTTATAAAATGTTCTCTACATATTACGACTTAGGAAAGTGGGGAAAACATTTAGAATCTCGCGCAATTTGGGAAATCACCTTATATCAATACTTAGTCCCCATGTCCATTTGTATGCTTTATATTTATAGGACCAAGTGGAGAAGGACCTGACTGCGCCAATCAAGAAGAATGTGATGTCGTAAATAATTACATTTTTTCCGCTTACATTGCAAACCTAGACTGAACCCAATGTACTAAGTATTATACACATTGAAAAAGTCTACAGAAACTCTATCTCTTATAGATCCCACAATAATATTTTTTGCTATTTACTTTTTACGACAAATAATGGCTAATTTTCGAAGCGATTGCAATTAAATGTCTTAAATAAATTGTTTATTTCATATAGATCTGTATGGCTCTTTACTGCATATGATTTAAGTGAATGTTTTCGAAGATATTACAGATTTAAAAATAGCGAGACAAAAATATGGGATTGTGAACTTGCGAGGCACCCACTTTGCACATAGTTTTCGCGTTTTAAGGCCGTTGTTGTTGTTGTAACGGCAGAATTCTGCCGAGTTGACAGTCCTTGGCCGGATAAAAATCCGGGTCCGTTCCGGTTTTCGTAGACCCGACTGTCGTGGGAACGTTTTAAGGCCGTAATTGTCCTCGGTGCTCATTTCCATTGTATAAACCTACCAGTAACAAATCCTAACATTTTCACCCATACGTACGCAGGCGAAAGCTTTTAGAATGACTGAAATTACATTAAGAATGCAATAGAATGAGGGAAAACTCAGGGCAAAAGCCCAGGCAGTTCGTTAGAGCTTCCTAAATATTCTACTACTAAAATGGGCAAATGCATTAAAGAAGGCATGAGTGTGTTGCCGTGTTATGCTATCCAATTCATTATTTCATATACGTTTTTGTTAAATTTTTAAATATATTTCAATTATTCAAATTCATAAAGATTAAATTTATCTAGTTTCGATTAAAATTTTATTTATTGTATCAAAATATTGGTAAACCTATTCTATTTTATTAAAAATATTTGAAGAATTTATCTATTTTTGTTTAAATTATCACAAATAGTTTTGTTAAGTATTGTATATTTTATATATGTGAAAATAAGCCTCCACGGGAACTTAACACACCGAAAAATGAACTATTTCGATCAGGTGATCTCAGCTGTTGTCGACCATATGATTCTTTTGTTACATGTATGTTTCTACAATGCTCATTTCTTTCTGCGGTTGATTTGCCTGGTGCAAAGCATAAATTCAACAGTATTTTCCCACATAAAGGTTGGTATCCAGCTCTCAATTAATTGCTCAAGAAAAAAAAATACATTATTTCTTCAAGTAATTTTGACGACTGGTTACGCATTTTGAATTATCCACAATAGAAGAGCCAGAGAGAATAAACGAAAGAATATAAACTTTGTGCGTAATATGTATGTGTGTTGTAACATAAATTTTTTCATTGCGATTTAAGGAATGTTGTTGATGATTCGTAAGTTTTATACAACATTTTAAAAAGAAATATACTTTATAATAATGAATTTAACTAATTTAGGATCAGCTATCGGATGGAGAAACTCCTTGAGGGGTAATTAAAGCATGCCCATATACTGTGTAATCGATGATAAACTGCTTTAGATGTAAATCCTATTAAATAATGTAGAATTTTGGTCATCGTTGCGTAAATACATATATTTTTCTCAATACAAATAATTCAATACTTCACTGCATATTTTTTCCTTTCTTATTGCGTACATACATACATATGTATGTACGTAAATTTGTACAATCATCAACGTCAACTACATATCTATAAAAAAAAGAGCTGAACACATATTTATTGAAGCGATAAAAACAGCAGTTTTTGTGTTTTCTCGAAATTCATTTAGAACGCAATTTATACCTGAAACCATTTACCTACATGATAGACTACACCCTCATACATACAAAAATATACATATGTATATAAGTATGTATGTACATTTACAAACGCTTATTTGTGCATGTTAGGCAAGTTGAGTTAATTGTATGTACATATGTATGTATATAAAAGATAAATAATAACAAAAACGCTTAATTTGATTGGTAAACAAAATCTCGTTGGAGGCCTTTCATTTGTCACATTTGCAACGTTAAAACATACATATGTACATATAGTAAATTTTTATTTAAACTTTTTTTTTAAGATATACACAATTTAAACTCGTTTGTTAAAAGCACGAGGAGATTGGCATAGTCAGATAATTACATTAAATCATTCATAAAACCAATCAAGCTTGTTCAAGAAACAATAAGGGGATTCTCTTGCTCTTGCAAGATTGCAGATTGCAAAAATCCTATACCGAAACATACAAGCGCAAGATAGCACCCATTGCAGAATCTAGTGATATACTTATGAACGGCTGATTCGGTCAATTTATTGTAAATGACTATTGTACATGGCTTCTGTATTCATTCTTAACAAAAAAAAAAAAAACTGTAAATCTTTATAATTTAAAGAGAAAGAATGACAGCTAGCACAGAGTTGCAATTATTTTTTTACGTGTCAAAATAAACATGGGTTTTGGTCTGACATATTTTACAGCCATTACAAATAATTTTCTGCGTGTGTTTGTTGTTGTGCCGTTGCATCAAGAAAATTCTGCAATTCTTGCAACATGCAAGGAGTTTGCAAGAGCAAGAGAATCCCCCTGTCTTTTGTTCAATATTTTTTATTAGCTACTAAAGAGTATCGAAATTATGCAAAAATATGTACATATATGAGCAAATTTACCATATAAATGCATAGAATGTTACTAGAGCTACAACCTTAATCTTACAAAAGCTGGACAGTGCAAAAGGTACCTCGTGCGACCATTAAGACAGTATTCAAAGAGAACTCATTTCATTGCGGTGAGATGAATCTTGCAAGAGTAAACTAGTAAAACTAAATAGACCACGTTCCACTTTAATCCGAAAAGTCTGTTTCCAGTCATGCCGCTATAACCAGGCACCAAAGTCTTTCTGTTCTGCTGTCGGATACACACCCTTCTGAATGAAGCTGCACTTCGAAGCAGTGATTATATGCAAAAATAATTGCAACCAAATTTGATTTTGAAAATCAAAGACGTCACTTATTCTGCCGTTAGTGATTGTATACAAAAAACATTTAGCTGGCAATAGTTCTATAATGTTTTTCCCACATTTGAGTTTTACATCGATAATAAACCAGGTTGAACTAAAACTTAATAAAGCAAATGGTGTCAGTTCACGATGCGAAAATGTGAATTAGTTATATATTTGAAAATTTTTCAAATGAGGATGACGCACTAGTTTCGTGTATACATTTCCATTTGACAATACCTGATTGTTTTGGGGGGAAAAATACGAATCACTATAGTGTACAGATAATTGAGAAAGAAGAATGTTGCCCTTGAACTTGGAACAAATAAGATTACACAAAACATTTCTGGGATATTTCACTTCAACAATTTCATACTTTTTCTAAAAATAAAAAAAGTAAAATACTAAAACTTATTATAATAGTATAAACCTTTAAAGGCAGAGTAGAATAAAGATCTATCCATCCATTTGAAGGGAGGCTATATATATCTCAAAAAGGTTTATTCCAACACTTTAGTTGGTTGAAAAGAGACGCACGTAAGCGTCAGACCACAGCCGGCCGTGCTAGACCATCCTTAGGCCCATTATAATCCCGGGTGCCAACCGGTTTAAGTCTTATCCAACAACTCACAGGTTTTAGATAAATAAGTAAATAACACTATTCATTTCCAATCAAGCTACCCAATGTCTCTTAAGTTGGAGTATTAAGAGCCGTGGGATATGCCCCTTCCCAAGCAAGATGGAAGATAAATTTAAAAATCCTACTCTTAGGCAAAAGGAGCTTAGAGACTATTATCGGCTATCATGCACATAGTAATATGTATGTAGTAGATATGCACCATATACAAATGTATACATATGTATTTATTGCACATAAATATGTATAGAATATTGCGTGTGCATGAATTCCGTTGTTGATTGCAATTTGGTGGTTCAGTGGTTTTTTGTGTTCTCGCGATAGTTTGTACATATATGTCCATATGAATGTCAAGCTATGTGTTGTGGGCCAATGTACGGCCTTGCCGCATATCATCAAACAACTAAGCTGCCAACTGAGAAATCGTGTTCATTTACGTAGATATGGTACTTGCAGACGTACATATATACTATATACATATATAATAGATTGTCAAAAAAGTCTTACAGTATTTTTATTGAATTTTCAATTGTTCTTAAATTTTTTTTTTTATGACGGCTGCTACTATGCCGGTCTCTTTCGACCAATTCAGCGATTTTATCGCAATTTTCGACGTCAGGCCTTCCGGAGCGTGGCGCATCTTCGACCACCTCTGAACCAGGACGAAAACGTTGAAACCATCGTATGACCCGATGCGACGAATAAAACTAGAACTACGCGCTCTCAGCGCCAACTAGCGAAAATACACACATATATGTATGTACATATGAATAGAGGGTATTAGAACTTCAATGCAGTAAAAATAAATAATGTTCTTCTATTGTCGCGAATATTTCCATTAAACAATTGTAATCATACATCTACTTATTTTTTGATACGACTTTTTAGTGTTTAAGCGGTCATTAAAAAAAATAATGAGATTGTCCTCGTATTTAGAATGCTTAGGGTCATTATACTTCAAAAATATGGATCTTCCCTCTAAATTTCCTTTTTGTACATTTGGGAGTTAACTGTACTTTAAAATCTTTGGGATCTGGGCCCGATTTCGAATACGGATAGAAAAGGTTCTCCAGATCAAGAAAATATACATATATGCATATACATATATACTATATAGTTGCTGACTTATGTTTTTTGAGATATTTGCTTTCAAAGTTCAAAATTTCAACTATTTATAAAAAAAAAAATTATACAAAATTTTTCGAATGTCATTCTTCATTTTTAACAAAAAATTTACAAAAACAAAATCTAAACTTAAGAGAACGGCTAAAATAGCGTTGGATGGGTTGAATGTTATGGAAAACTTTAACTATTTAGAATACAATTCATCATGTATGTAAGTCATATGCATACATACATATATGTATATATGGTTATACATAGTAAAGTTAACTATTACAAACATAAATTCCCGTTTCGTGAATAAAGTAAAATAGAATATAATTAAGAAAATATGGACGCAAACCATTGAAGTACGTGCAAACAGCAGAAGTAACGAAACTGTCAAATAAGTAAAGTCAATCAATAATATCGGTTGAAGGTAAATGCATATACATATTTATATGTTATGTATTTACACAATTATGTTTGTAAATATTTACCCGTATTATATATAAGTTTATACGTGCGTATATATGCATACCAACTGGCTATATATTTAGTAAGGAAATGTTTTGAAAGAATTAATGTTAGTACGTTTAAAATATTTTACGACTGTTATACATATGTATGTACTACTTGGTACTTACTCTTTCCTGTTCGGTTGAAGGAGTCATGCAGGCGGGACTAGGCTGAGCACTCATTATAATTTTAAGATTCGTTAATCGATTCCACGTTGAAGAATTATTCACTGGCGGAGTATTGCTGTAAAAATTTGCAAATAAATAACTTGCTTTATTATTTGCTTTTCTCTTTTATGAAATATGCAGAGCAATCGGCTATGTTCGCTTTCAAACGCGAAACTGTGCACAAAAATGGCGGCGATACCCGAATTGTAAGAAATTATTTATTGGAAAATACAGCACGTTTTTAACGAGCAGTTGAATATATTTATTTAAAAAAATACAACCAAATATACCAAAATTGTTTAATAAATGGAGATTTTTCTATTTCCCAAAAGTAAAGTGCTTCGTTAAATAATTGGCCTTCTGTTTTATTCCATTTCTTCCTTTCTCGACCACTTGCTTTATCACACTTCGCAATCACGTAACACACACACACAAAACCACTAAGTGACCAAACGAAAAATTTTATTTTCACCAATTAGTTTCAGAAACTTACTTGTACTTATTAAATTTTTAATATATATCACTTATTTGAACAAATTTATAATTTTCTAGTCTTGTTTCGTACTGAACTTTGTGAAAACAGAGCAATTTATGAAAGCGAAAAAATCAGGTTCTCAATTAATACACGACCAATACTTTGTGACAGTAATGCCAACCCTCGAATTAGCTCCGCAATTGTTGGAGGACTTTTTATAACAGTAATGGAAGGCATACACGCAACAATTAGCTGGTTGATAGAGTTGGGCTAGAAATTGCCCTTGTCGCTACATACGACACAACTTTTAACACAATTTAGACGCCAACTTCATTTTGAACACTTCAAATACACTTCGTTGCTTAAATATGAGTTCGGAAGTTGTTTTTTTACTTATTATAAATGACGCGTTCTCTTTGGCAGCCGAAATAAAATGGCGAAATCGTTTGAAATTGCACGATCAACCCAAACACTATCCAACTAACACAACCAACTTGACAAAATATCAAAAAAATTTGATTTTCATCCAATCAGTTGGTACAACTCATACAACTGATAATATACTAATATCAGATATATATGAGAACATGTCAAAAGTAATTAATGTATCAGAGTAAAATATAATTAAATTTTGCAAGTTGAGCTTGTACTCCATCATAGTCGTAATATTGGTACACTTGCCATCGGCATTTTCTAGTAAACTGTTCATTAGAAAAATTTTGCAGTGTATTGCGCAAACTTGACCTAATCACAGGCCCTGGCCAAATAAAGTCTTCCTTTTCATGGTACTGAAAGCCGGCTGTCCTGGAAATTTGTTTCCTTTTATTCTATGACGGGAATATCCCATATTCATTTAATATTTTACTGCCGTGCCTAAATAAAAGTGGCATCGGCAAATTACTGGCAGAAATTCCTTACGCCCAAAGATTTTGTATTGCGCATACCTAAATAAACGCCGTGGAAAGCTGAGGGTTGATAAATTCGATTTTGGCCCCGCGTTGAGAAGTAATTTTTGTAATTGAAAATGTAGTCGGTTAAATTCTGGTTAAAAAGAAGGTTGTACCATATATGGGTTTTCGGTTTAAAAGTATCTGAATCAATAATATCATTTCATGACGCTTTGAAATAACCGTACAAAAATATGATCCAAAACATTTTAAAATTTTGAACGACTAGTATAGTGTTGTTTTTTATTACAACTAAATTTTTGTAGGACAAAGGTAAGTATTTTAGAATAATTCAAATATTCTATTGTGAATTAAGGTTTGTCTGTGTGGTTGTCGTGCTTTGCTTCGCCATTGTTGAAAAGTTTAGTTAAAACGCACAACACGATAAACTCAACACATAAAATAAAGATGCCGAACGGACGAAAAACAGAAACAAAGTGAATGTAGATAGAGGTAAACCACGATAACTCTGGAAAAAATATAAAAAACGACATCAAAGCGAGAATCTCCTGTTTTTGGTGACGAATCATATATAGAACGCATTACTTCTCATTGTTTGTGAATGCATAGAGATTAAATGAGCAGCAAAGTGATTTTCAGTAAATATTAAGAGTACATCACAAAAGGAACATTTCAGTAAAATATATTCGTGAAAAGTCATTGTGTTGTTGAACAGTAAAGAAGCAGGAAAGTTACTGGTAAAGAAAAGTATAAAGTTCATCCAGAAAAAGCATAGAAATATAAATATGAAGATAACGGTAACTACCTTGACGGATAGCGTGTTTTTCTTGGATGTTTCCGAAGAACTGGAGCTGGAAAACTTCAAAGCATTTTGTGAAGTAGAGTCTGGAACACCCATATCTCAGATAGTTATCCTCTTCAATGGTGCTCCATTGCTAGATGACAAAAAACCGCTAAAATATTTCGGTATCAGAGATGGTGACTGTGTAATATTACAAAGTTTGCCAGTCGGTCGCAGTATAGGTGCTCCAGCGGCCGGTGGTCTAGGTAAGAAAATTGCATTCATTTAGATAAAAATATATTTCAATCGTAGTTCTATATATTATGAAATAGAATGATACGTACTAAGCTGTTTCAAGGCTTTTTATTGTTCTGAAACATAAGTGGGTCAATGCGCTTAAAGATTTCATGGCGCTAATGCTTTAAATGCAATCAGAGAAAGAAAAAAATACATGTATTCAGATTGGCTGGCATATCTTGTCATCTATATATGTATACATAGCTTCACATAAGACATATGTATGTGTTAAGGAGACCTCGTTAATATAAAATTATTTGTTTAAAGCAAGAGTGCAATGGACAAATTTTCTCACATTCAAAGAACGATATTTAAAATTCCAATTCAAGGGCATTTAAAATAATCAAAATGCATGACAACTAAAAAAATATTTATTTATTTTATTTTTATTATTATATTTATTTWAAAAAAATATATATTTAAAAAAGTGTACATTGTCCTCATTTAGAAGCATAGCGAATTTCATTCATTTAGAAGGTGGGGAATGCCGGGCCAGCGATATTTTTTTCCCTAGTATAGGTTGACAGCTGCAACCAACTGTCATCGGCTCGTCTCATACTAAGCTCAGTTTCTATCAGGGATAATGGGATTCCCAACATTTATTACGAATGCAAATTATTATATATTGGACTTTTAATATATGGCGAAATTACTTAATTCCTTTTGTATGATTTTATGGTATATTAAAACAACTGACTTTCGATATTTCGATTTGCAATCGTAATAAATGTTGGGTATTTTAATTTAAAATGTCCAAAAATTCTTATTTGGTGCGATCTGCAATCAGAGAAAGAAAAATGTTATAAAAAACGCTTATTTTGAGGCGCTCTCACACTGGAATAAGTTGGGCATCCCATTATCCCTGACTCGAGCTGTGAACACGTCTTATAAAATCTCTGCGACAACAAAAAGAAATTCAGAAAAACAGTTGATTTTTTCACATTTTCCAATAAATTCATCCAGGTAAATATGKTYRTAATATTAGTTGAGCCTTTAGCCTTCGACACACAAAAGAAATTTTGCACGAATTTACATTGTGTTCATTATCCACCGCCATTTTGCAAATATGAGCGTTT
>NW_017535519.1:1584387-1622538 GCF_001853355.1 Bactrocera latifrons | reverse complement strand
CCAATTCCTATTTTTCTTATTATTTATGAATCTCTCTTCCATTTCCATTGATAAATAAACGTTTTTCATCGGTAACAATCATGTTTTAATCGACCCGACATTCCCCACCTTTTTTTCAAAATCGCAAAATCAGGTTTTTTGCGCCAATGGCTATAACTTTTAAATTTTTGTAGAATTTTATCAAACCAATGTTATCAAAARGAAGGTTACGACTCGCACTACAAATCCATGCTTTGGAATTTTCACAAAAAATAACTTATGTGACTTTTTAACCGAAATCAAAACGTGACCCAACACTAATAAAATTATTGTTTCAAAAACTTACGCCCCGTATCTACATTTTAATCTACGCTTTATATATATTTTATGTAATGTTACATTTTTTTTGAAACCTTTTCCTCATTTTAACGTATCTATGTTTAACTGTTTGTTTTATCACTTTTATCTTTTCAACTGTTTGTTACTCCCTTATTTATATAAGGTGTATTTTAAGAAATAAATTACAGTAAAGAAATTTTCAGCTAGAAACACTGATATATTTATCAATACGTTCATATTTTGAAAATAAACATATTGAAAAATTTTCAATCTTTTCTTTTAACAATTGCTAGGTAATATTCTAGGAACTGGTGTTGGTGGTGGCAGTAATTCGGCGCTGGTATCAGGATATCGCCCTTCACCTAGCGACATGGATTACTCTGATTCCGATGAATTTAATGTCAACTACGATGACGACCCAGCTGCAGTGCGTACAATGCTTCTTTCAAATCCGGAATCGTTGTCCCTATTGAAACAAAATAATCCGAAATTGGCCGAAGCATTATTATCGGGTAATTTGGAATCATTCTCTAAGGTATTGCGAGAGCAAATTGATCTTAGAAAACAACGCCAGTTGCAACGTTTACGCATGTTGAATGCTGATCCGTTTGATGAAGAGGCGCAACGACTTATTGCTGAAGAGATTAAACAAAAAAACATTCAAGATAATATGGCAGCAGCTATTGAATACAACCCAGAAATCTTTGGCACTGTGACTATGTTGTAAGTGATACGTACTCTAAATTTAAAGGCATATTTAAAATGAGCTTTAACATTGTTTCAGATACATTAATTGCAAAGTAAATGGTGTCTCAGTAAAAGCGTTCGTTGATTCTGGCGCTCAAACTACAATTATGAGTGCAGCGTGCGCTGAACGCTGCAATTTAAATCGACTTATCGATACTAGGTAGGTAATACTTTTATTTTTGACCAATCCAACCGGGGGTTGATTTTCGATAATCAACCTTTGGTCATTTAAAATCCGGGCCGTTTCCGATAAGGAAGAACCGTCTGTTGTGATACATCCGTTCACACGACAGTCAGATCAAAGTAACAGGAACGGACCCGAATTTTCATCCCGTCAAGGACTGTCAACTCTTCCTCAAAATTACTTCACGAATGTTCTCTATCGCTACAATAACAACACATATGAAATACAAACTTGAATACGGGTTTGCAAATATACATTAAAAAATAATTTAATAAACGTTTAAATTAATTTTTTTATTTTGTAATCCAGAATGATTAAAAATAAATGTTTAATGTCAAATACTGGAACGTTATAATTAAAATAAAAWAAAATAAATTTACTGTTTTAATTCTGATTAAGGGATTACAAATTAAATTTTGAATTTTCGAAAGGTCAATTTGTCATCTAGTTATTAATCCAAAATTTTTTCAGGTGGAATGGAGTGGCTAAAGGTGTTGGCACTCAACGTATTATTGGTCGGATACATATGGTTCAGTTGCAGATAGGAAACGATCATCTAACATCAAGCTTTTCAGTTTTGGAAAAACAAGGAATGGATATGTTGCTTGGCCTTGATATGCTGAAACGTCATCAGGTAATAGCACATAAAATTTCTACAAAAAAATTGTTACAAAAACATTTTTTGCGCTCGTTATCTTCTAGTGCAACATTGATTTGCAGCAAAATGTGCTGCGCATTGGTACAACTGGCACAGAAACGCCATTCTTGCCCGAAAACGAGCTGCCTGATTGCGCACGTCTCACCGGTAATTCAGAGGAGGAATTAAAGTTGTTGGAACAATCAGCAAGTGAAGCTGAGTCACGCGCCATACAACAAGCTATCGAACAAAGCAAACAAGATTCTGGTACATTTAATAGAACTTATTATAAATCGTACATATTTAAAAAGTATTTTCTTCGTATTTGGTAATAGCTTCAACTTCGAAGAGATCTCAAGGTGGTGCAGCTAATGATGTTTCCTCCACTGACAGTTTCACCGAGAGCGACGTCACTGATTTGGTGAAACTTGGGTATAATCGTACAGATGTGATTGCTGAGTTGCGTCGTCATAGCGGTAACAAAACGCAAGCAACTGCAGCGCTTATTGCCAAGTCATTAAGATTTTGAGAAGACGATGGCGTCGTCACCACTGTCGCCGCCCTGAAAAACTAATAGAGGAAGGACCAAGAAAATTAAACAATATACGTCAAAAAAAAAAAAAAAATATATATATATATATATATATATATAAGAAAAAATTAGCGATTTATTCATGCCACATTTTCCACATACATATTATACTTACATATTTATGTGTAAGTTTTTGCGCAAAATTATCGTCAACTGCTGAAATAACGATACGAATAACAAACAGCGACAACAATTAAAAATAAGGCGTAAGCTTTAATAATGAATTAAGCCTACCATAACATTCAAACTACCTCAGGCTACAGCATTTCTTATTTTATACACACCTCAACGGGCAAAGAATGTGGCAAACATCATCATTATAAAAGTAAGATAAAATCCGCACACAGGAAAAATAGCAGTGAAGGTCGATTTCTTTGAAATTTTATGTGAATGTAAAATATCAACGACAAAATTTGTTTACTAATGGACTGGATCATACTTTTATAACTTAAATTTTTGGGGACTAGTTTCATAAGAGAATCGGATTTTTCCGCTATAATTTATGGTGTACGAAAAGGGTTTTTAAAGGTAAAAGTAGCACTGCAATAAGTAATGTAAAATTACTTAATAATAAAAATAATAAATAGATGAAAATTGATCAAAAAAATTTTTTTTAAATTGTATTTTAAATCGTCGTACGATTTAATCAAAAATAATTGATAAATTCCTTAATTTTCGCTGCAGGCGAATTCCTTGTATCAAAAATATGTATAATATATAAATAAATCTAAACTCGTTAACGTAACCACTGTTGAATGATATAAACGACCTTCAAGCCGTTGATATTAATATCATCGGCATACGCCAGCAGCTGTACATTCTTATAAAAGATTGTACCTGCTCGATTATGTTCTGCAGCTCGAATTATTTTCTCTAGCAGCAAATTGAAGAAGTCGCACGATTGGGAGTCGCCTTGACTGAAACCTAGCTTGGTATCGAACGGCTCGGAGAGGTCCTTCCCGATCCTAGCGGAGTTCCTGTTGTTGCTCAACGTCAGTTTACACAGCCGTATTAGTTTTGCGGTGATACCAAATTCAGACATCGCGGCAAAAAGGCAGCTCATTTTCGTGCTGTCACGGAAGCACGCCAACTTTGAAATCTACAAAGAGAAGGCCACACTGATAAGGTCCAATCAGTTTGTTAACGGTGGGCTTTAATCTTTCACACAATATGCTCGATAGAACCTTATATGCGATGTTGAGGAGGCTTATCCTACGGCAGGGGCAGAACACACTTAAATTCCAATCGTTGGGCATGTTTTCGTCCGACCCGAACTCATCGAAAACACATCGTCGGTCCGAACGACTTAGATTCCACAACCCACAAATGTGTTTTCAAAATGTTTTCAATGTCGGTCCGAAGATAGTATTAACGGCTAAAAATATTTAACATTTGACATTGCACTCCGAAAACATGCAGTGATGAGAAAAATTGTATTTATATTGATTGGAAGCTGTTAGTTAACTAATTTATTGTAATTACAGCGTGAAATATTTACGAAATGTTTCATAGACACGGTGCTCACCCTGGGAAGAACTTTCGACAAAAATAATTAGCGGATATTTTACGCAGCTACAAAAATTTTAAACTAAGTATAAGTATATAGGCTATTATTGTATAATCATATTTTGAACAGAAACTAACGTTTCCCTTTGTTTGTTCTTGTGTGATTTATTTATAAAATATTCCATATTCTTTAACCGCTTTAATAATTGCATAAACTATATTTTATTATCAAAATTGCCTTTTTGGTTGTAAAAGAATGATGGTTTCCGTTTATATACTGCCCCCAACAAACTTGTGAATATTTTTTAGATAAAAAAAACCAAGTGGTGTCTAAACGCAATTGGAAATAACTGTAATTGTATCTCTGTCTACTCTTCCTCATCGTCTTCTTCATTATCATTTTGACCAGCAGCACGTTCACCTCTGTGATTGAATTCCTTTTCTGGATCGAATTGCATGCCCTCTTGGTCACTGTCTGTATCCTCATCATCGTCTCCACCCACTTCTTGATTTTCAGCTTCAGCTCTCTCCAAGCGACGAGCCAAATCGGCTTCATCAATAGCTGTAACAAGTTTCGGTGGCATTATTACTTTGAATTCTCCTTCCGATTCAATAATCTTATTTCGAATATTTTCGATTGCAACCTCCAGAGCTTTTAATCCTTCAGCTTTTTTAGTTGTAGATGTCGTCATTACATACCTTAATTAAACAAATTTAAAAGTTGTGTATACCGTTTCTGCATTTTAAATTACTTACAAAGGAGGAGCAATTAAATTGATACGTACAGGTAATTCTTCTGTACTTAAATCCAGACCTGTCTTTAATGCAGCTTTAACAGCGTCTATTCCCTCATAACCATAACAAGAGCATTCAATATCAGCTCGAATTTTCACAGTAGGCGACACGAGCTTACGCTTAATGTTGTTCAGTAGTACTTCTTTAGTGTTTTCATCTAAACCACATTCGTCGAATACAGATGGATCTGTCACAGACTGTTTGAAGATGTCATACGCAACGGTCTTGTTATTATATTTTTTCTCAAAGTGCCAAGCAGTTTTTAAGTATAGCTCCTCTAATTTTTCACTTGAGTCATATTCTAGAATATCAGCTACGTGTCTTAGTAGCGAATTCACCGCTTTTGCTTTCGCGAAACGTTCAGAGCATTTCTCTACATCTTCTGCTGATACACGACGCTTGGACAAGTCAATATAACCCTTCTCCTTGTCTACACGTATCACTACAACTGGTTCTGTTTTGCCAACGCGAATCAATTTATTAATGGAACGGATTCGACGACGAGACAACTCTGACAACAGAATCATGCCTTCTATATTGTTATATTCTAGCAAATGGACGTAAGCACCCATTTCAGCTATGGATAACACATTCACCATAACTACATCTTCAACCTCGGGATATTTTTCGCTATAAAAACGTGAAGTCAACGCCATTTTTGCAATATGGTTAATATTTTAGATGTTTCCACAGAAAGTTGACTAAACTAAAGCACAAATTTCGATTTTTGTGAAATTTGCCGTAAAAACGTGTACACTTTCAGAGGAATAGGTGTGCAAAGGAAAATTGTGGAAAAATCGGTACCTGCATTTGACATTTATCAAATACATTTTATTCTCCGCTCTCCAAAGGAACCCATATCATTTTGTTTTTATGATTGAGAGTTTTGTTTCTGCAAGTGTTTGTAGAGTTTATGCAAATAACTTATTTAATCAACAAAAGTGTATTTTTTAATTATTTAGAAATATTTTGCAATAACACTCTAATTATATTAAAGAAAAAATTATTAGTTGCTAAAAAATAAATTCGTGTTACAAGTATTACAAAGCGCCATTTGATTTCGTTGACTAAAAAATCTAAAATATGTATATAACTTCCGGCATTATTTAAACTTTTCGACATTGAGTTATTTTTTATGTCAAATTTAAAAGAATGCTGAAAAAAGAATTTAGCGCTTAGTACCATATAGTTTTAGTTACACTTGCAGTTATGTGGAGGACATATTACTTTATTTAAGAATTTCAGTCTGGCATCATCTGGTAATACCGATGGCATGCGATAATTTTGCAGTGTCTTTCCGTTTATATCGTTCATTCGGGATTTCAGACCGACTGTCATTGTAATTTTATGTAGTCTCTCTGGTTTAATGCTATATTTGTTTCGTAGTATTGGCAAGAAAGTAAAAACAACAGTATATACATACATATATCGAAGAAAAACACTTTTTGCTTAAAAAAAGTACGTCAAAATCAAAGCAACGATCAATAAAATCGGCATATTGAATTACTTCAGACGTACCTAATTCCATATATAGTATATTTTCACATCAAAAATCTGTTCTATTATTTCCATAACAGTACAGCGGTAAAATCAGCAAAATTTCGTAGAAACAAACGAAAAAATTGTCGTGCGCTTTGCGCGAGTGCAGTGAATGAGTGGGGCGCAGAGATTGGCAAATAATAACCCGGAAAAGTGAAAAATTTCAGTACAACAAAAGTTTTTGTAAAGACAAGGTGAACGAAGGCAGTTCGTAAACAAAAAGTATATTGGCTACAGTTTACTACGTGCATTCGCGTAATTTGAATTAATTGTACCATAGTCAGTTCAGAGAATATAAAAACATATATGTTTTTAGTTTCTCTGGGGCAGCGGCCGGTGTAAGCAAACGTGTTGCATTAATAAATATTGCCATCTCTGTTGCTCAAGAGCGTTGGAGTGGCGAAAATACTTTCCAGGCGAACAAGAGTTTAGAGGAGTAACAGCGATCAATTCGTTTTGTTTTGATAGCTCGTTAAACGGTGGTCACGAAAGTGCAAAAGAGATATCAAGTGTGCTTTGGGCGCATTCTTTGACAGCGAAACAGTGGAAACGTACAAGGTAGAAAAGAAATTCGCCTTACCTGGGACGGACATATTTCGCTTAGACCATTTTGAAAAAATAAAACATGGCTGTAAGAGGTGGTTTTGATCACGCTAGGTAAATATTTAAAAAAACATATATTTATAAACACTTTCGTGTGTTCAAATAAAAAAAAAAGGTTTATAGTTTGTAATTTGTACACTGTATATTAAATTAAGTTAGAAAGTGGTAAAATAATTGTAAAAACCGGAAAGTAGAAATGATATCTTTTCCACATTGACCACGGACAGAAAGAAGTAGAGAAAAGGCGACGACTTTAACGAGCACACACGGCGAGTAATTGAATGGTGATTTATAAACGACTAAATCAAGAAGCATAGAGGAGTTAATTGGACATGAAAATATTAATTAAAATGCGCGGGGAATTGAAAAGAATAATTGCTTGCAGAAAAGCGACTATATATCGGTGAAAACAATTCCAAGTTGGATTCGATATAATTTGAAATGATGGAGCATGTGCAAAACAGTGAACGCAATAAGTGTCAAAAAAAAAAAAAAACGCGCATCTCAGTCGGCATTTGGCCGACGTCACCGCAGCAATGTTTAGGCTGGTCTAAAGGTTTAGAGGTGGGTTAGGTGACGTCGTTGGCTGAGGTAATGGTGACGCCGATTTGACTATATCACATCAAATCCTTGGACTACATGCATATACATACATTTATATATTATAAGATAAGTGTATATGAGTTGTTGTAGCTCAATAGATCCAGTTAAGATATTTGCAATAAAACGTGCTCAATCGTTATCAATTGTCTATTAACTATTACAATTGACAGAAAATATGCCGGTTTTCATAATTAAATTAGTAATATATAAAAATAGAAAAAAATATCTTTCTCATAATAATCACATTCAAAGAACTATTTTATCTATTACATAATATAATGCTCAAACTTTCATATGTATATATTTATATGTATTATATATATAATTAATATAATATGATACACCAGCTGGATAACAATAACATATATACAAGATATGCTGATTAAAGTATAAATAATTTGTTGTAGAGATTTCCTTAAAAGGTTTTCTGAAAGAGTGTTATTATGCTCAAATGGTATTTATTAAATGCCTTTTTATTCCCTTCTAAAGAAACTATGGAGACCGTCCTGGGAAGCAGTTGCCAACGGAACCTCCATTTATAGCGTACGTCGGAAATTTGCCACAAGGGCTGGTCCAAGGAGACGTAATAAAAATATTTCAAGATTTTGAAGTAAAAAATGTCCGTTTGGTTAAGGACCGGGAAACGGACCAATTCAAAGGTTTTTGCTATGTCGAGTTTGAAACTTTAGATAATTTGGAACGCGCTTTGGAATGCGATGGACGGATTAAATTGGACGACTTATCGGCGCCGCTTCGGATTGATATAGCTGATCGTAGGAAAAACGAACGGTTAGAAAATCCCTCAGTCTGATTATATGATTATTATATTTAATTGTGTGTGCTTACAGAGGAGGCGCTGGTGGCGGTGGAGGCTTTAATAAACGTGGCCCGCCAAGACAAGGAGGCACTTCTGGAGGCGGTGCCGGCCAATTTAATCGCGGAGTTGGTGGTAACCGTGGCGAAAATAGAGGTTCGTACAATGATAATTATGGTCACAACGATAGAAATCGCGGCGGAGGCGGCGGCAGCGGTGGTGGTGGTGGCGGCGGAATGAATAGAGGATACAACGGTAAATAAAGTCTGTAGGAAATAAAGAATGGAACAACTTACTACATTTTCAAATCTTAATGTAGAATACCAATAATGCAGAAATGACAACCACCCTAAATATTATGCCAACATTCTTTATAACATTTTCACTTATTAATTTTATTCAGAACCTTGTTCCAGCTTTGCCCCACAACCAACAACTATTCGTACAACACCCGTAGTTGCCTCTTCCAAATCCACTACTTGTATGCGTATTTCGTTTGAAACCACCGCATGTAAAATTTTAGTTTTAAACACTATTGCTTAACATTATTATTATTATTTTTGGATTGTACATAATTGTTTACTGACTTTTAAATACGTGATATTTTAGATCGTCCATCGAATAGAGGCCGGTACGGCAATTTTAACAATGATGATCGTTTTGAGCGAAATCATGATCGCAATCATCGCGAAGGAAGTTTTGGCGCTCAAAGTAGGGATGGAGGAAACGACCGTTATAATAATTTCAGTAGGAATAGAGGGGAACGTGATCGCGAACGTTCAAACTTCAATCATAATGACCGACCCGCTCCGGCTGCTGCCCCGTTAGGCAGTATAGGTAAGTGCAAAGCTTGATTAGTAGGATAACTTGTATACAGCTAAAAGTTTTAAGAGAATGGCAAAATATTATTCATATCATATTTTCATTTCAAAAACTTAAACTTATTAGAATAGAGAGAATGCCACCTAATATACATGCATATATCTTAGGTATGCATGCATATATCCTAAAAACTACTATTTGCTATAACTTAATATGAAATTTAATAATAAAAAAAACACTGTTTTGAGGACATATATATGCCATATATATGCCACTAAGATTATTTTACCACACCGGTTACTCCCAATAATAATTAAATTTATAAGAAACAAAGTTTCAGAAATTAAGTAAATAGGAATCAAATTTCCATACATCTCATATTTTCTTAATTGATGCTATTCTGCAAGAGTAACATTTTCAAATATATACTAATTAAGGGACACAACTGGGGTGACCGACTTAAAATATGTGATTTTTCGGAGTTAAAATAGCTTCTGCATTAATTATTATTAGTTTGTATTTTTGAATGTTGAGCACATGCTTCTGGTTAGAAATATAATTTTTTGTGAATTATTTTTAGTTTTAATATAATTGAGATATAAACTATTCTATCAAATTGGTTTAAACTGCACACTGGACAACACCGGACAAACAACCTCATATACATATATAGAAGAAGGTAGACAGAAGATACGGGGTAGTCCGCGCAGTTGTTGTTTTAACGGTTATCTAATCCCGTTTGGGTGGTAATGGTCATTTGCGTTGTCGTCGGGATCATCTAACGGGAGGCCCAGGAAACGTGCTGTTTCGACGGGGTCGAACCAAAGGGAAGAGGGTGTTAGATGAGTAGGGTTAGTAGGGCATGCAAAAAGGTGGCCAGTATCATGCGAGGACTCGTTACATGCAGGACATACATTAGGTATGTCTGGGTCAATTCTGGATAAGTAGGAGTTTAACCTGCTACAATATCCAGAAGAAGTTGCGCTAGGCGCAACTCACTCGCGTTTCTCGCTGCAACTGGAGCTCTTCATCTGCTATGGGTGGTGATTTGACGTACGCCATTCACGGGGAGGGAGTCGGTGAAGGTGTTGATGGATCCACTGTGGATAGCGGTCAGTACCTGTATAAAGTCAGTTGCGTCCGAAGTCCGGTCGGCGTACTGTGAGACGTCGTCTACGTAGTCAAGGAAGGACCTTTTGATGCTTCTGAGAGGCGGTTCTGCTTCAAGCAGATGGCTGAAAGGGTGTTTGCGAAGGAATCCCAGTTGTGTCCCTATCAGAAACTGGAGTTCGTTATGCTCCTTTACAGGAAGCATAAGCGTCTCGCTGTGGAGGTGTTCAATGGGAGACATCAAAAGGCATCCCGTCGTTGTCCGGAGTGCAATATTCTGGCAGGTCTGAAATTTCTTCATCTGCGTTCCACTGCATCCAGGCGACCATATTGGTGCTGCGTAGTTAAGGACGTAGTTAAGGTAGTCCGCGCAGTTGAAATAGGTGATGATATTATCAAAAGTGCCATCCGAATCTAAAAGCGATACATAATGAAATTTACAAAGGATCAGGGTGTAATCGAAGAAAACACACCCGATGTTTACTTTAGCGGCATGGACATCAGTAACGATGACACATGCAGAAAGTGCAGGGAAGTAGAAATTAGGGAGTCACTGGAGCGGCAAACCTGCCGGGCTTCATAATTGAAAATCCTGTATGACGAACTCCATCGTCTGAACTCCATCTGGCATTACGAAAGACCAGTAAGCCTATGGTATTCATTGCGAGAAAGCCAGCCAACTTAACCTAACCCAACCTGCTTTCATTTTTCTCGAATGCGAATGAAATGGCGAAATGCTGAAACAAAATGATCTTCGGTTGAAATTTGTTAAAAAAAATTAATTGAAATTTATTAAAACTGGAGACCTCGAAAAAAAATTACAAGATGTTTCCCTTCCAAATTTCATTTTTCATACAATCGGGTTAATGTACAGAGGAACATACAGGATACACGCTTTATGGGGCAGGATACAGGCTTTATGGGAGCCAGAGCGAAAATTGGACAATGGGCGTGGCACCGTATTCTTTTTATATTCTTATATCGCGTGAAAATGAGCAAAATCAGACAAAAACCACGCCTTCCGATATGACACATTTTTTAATTTAACTTGATTACTTCAGTTTCCTGTACACAAATCAAAAAGATTAATATAACGTAATTATGATGAAAAACTGTTGAAAAAAAAAAAACGTATAGTTGACTTTTGATATCGAAAATGTCGGTCAATGTGTGATATATATGTATGTACGAGTATAACTGAAACTAAGGAATTTTATAGTAGTATGTCTGTATGCCAAAAATGGGTTGAATCTCACCAATACTGCCCTTAGCCCCTATGTTGTTGTTGTTGTTCTTGTTGTAACGGCAGAATTCTGCCGAGTCTCTAGACCCGACTGTCGTGGGAACGGCCCTTAGCCAATATATACTTAGTCGGTGCGGCCATGATTCAAAACAACTGCACCGAATCCTTTAAATTTTTGCACGCTATTTCTGTTCATAAATTATGTAACACCCGTGAGCTATAAAACTTGTTAATAATATTTATTTTATGAAAACAAATTAGCCGACTTTTTCGAAAAAGATCGCTCTTTTCTTCAGTGTTTCAAAATAATTTTCGAAAAACCACCTCAGCGTTATCTTTGAAAAACTATTATGGAACGAGTGAACCTTGATTTCGATTTCGGATTATAAAGGAGCACTGCAACCCACGTGCCGATTACCATATTTTTATACCTAGAACAGAGTGTATTAAGTTGGCCACGATGTTTTTAGCACAGGAAGGAAACGTCGGAGACCTTATAAAAATACATATAAATGATTAGGGTGACAAGTTTAGTTTTTGAGATTGTCGATATGGACATTTTTACATTAGCTACCATACACGCTAAACGATCGGGTGTATGGAGAAATATTATTATTTGACGAGAAAGAATCTATTATCTAAGGAAATTTTGCATGAATTATTACCTAAATAATACCCTATATATAAAGGGTGATCCATTTCGTCGTTCACTACCTTATTAAAGAAAAACAGCAACTTCACATGTAATGTGGAATATTTATTGTCATTTCAAAGAACATTCCGGGGCATTTATTTTTGTAAGATTATTACTTTATGTTGGCCGCAGCTACGTCTCAGATGGTCCATCCGTTGAGTCTAATTTTCGATGACTCCTTGGAGCATTTCCATGACACGCGTGATGTTGTGCTCCAAGGCCTGAATTGAAGTCGGATTGTCCGCTTTACATATCCCCACAGGAAAGAGTCTAACGGCGTGATGTCACACGATCTTGGTGGCTAATCGCCCGACCCAAAACGTCAAATTATCTGCTATTGATGCTATGTGTTGGAAGTGACGCCATCTTGTTGAAACTTTCAGGCATAAAATCACCAAGATCATTTTTGGGCCGGTGAACCCATCGGCCCACAAACAACATCAAACCGTTATTTTTTTTTTGATGAAAAAGCAGCTTTTGAGCCTTTTCAGATTCCCAAATGCGGCAATTTTGCTTGTTTACATACCCATTGAGCCCTACACAGGGCACTGTAAGCTCAGGAAGCACCTGTCCAACATGGGCATGGTCTCCTGTGCTAACTGCCGATTCTGCGACCTGGAACAGGAAACACCAGCACACCTAATCCTGGATTGCTCAGCAATCTGTGGAAAAGGGCTTAAGGCCCTGGATTCTGCTTATATCAGCAGGGATCACATCACCTCACTAGCGCCCGGCAAACTCCTAGAACTATTCAGGCTGCTGGGGCTCTGGGAGGTCATGTGATATAGGAGAGGGCACAATAGACCTTAGGTCGCGATTGAGCCAGAAATGGGCCTCATCGCTCAACAAAATTAGGCTTGAAAACGTCGGATCTTTTTGGATCTTTTCAAGAGCTCATAGAGAGAAGGTGATGGTGTTGGGGATACTATTCCTAACCTATTCCGTTTACTCGCTAAGCTGATTATGTTGATCATAAGTTGAGAGAAGCGCTCGAAACACATTATTTACAGAACGCGAATGTTCGTAATCAAGTTTAAGGACTTGTAAAGGTTGTTCAGTCTTAAGTCTAAGTACCAGTTTAACGCGACTTACGCGTGCTCTGTAAAAAGAAAGCTATTGAAGAAAGTACCTATGCTTGGATCACACGTTAGCTTCGATTTAACTGACGTTAACGTTTTTTTTTTTAATATTTCTGCGTTAAAATTATACATGACATTCTTCGAATGATATAATTTAATGTACTACTTGCAACGAAGAAGTATTAAGCGTGTCGTCAAAAAAATTCACAAAAACATGTCAGTATTTGCACGAATTAACCCTCATGATAAAAAGATCAAGCTGATTGAATTGAGTGGCTGTAATTTAGAAAGTTTGGGGTTCAACAAATATTTGAAATATTCACTCAAAATTTCAGTGGATTATTTTTTCGGAGATGCAAAAAAAAAAAAAACACAATTTCATACCAGGTGTGCCACTTAATTTTATGGGCAGCACTTTTATATAAGATATACAATAAGAGGTTTCGGTACCATCAGTATTTATATGCTTTTATATATTGATTGGTACAGTATTGGAAATCTATGCTCACCGAAGTTACGATTACTAAAATACTTCAAAAAAAATTTGGAAATTTCACCCTATACTATATGTTTATACAATTTTCTTTTTATTATTTTGCAGATGATAGCGAGAGGCCACGGCTAAATCTAAAGCCACGGACCATACAAGCGCCAATCAATGCACTGGCAGAGACTAAACAGTCCGCTGCGATCTTTGGCAATGCCAAACCTCGTGAAGAAAAATTAAAAGAATTACAGAATGATACTAAGGAGCATGAGGATGCAGACGACTAAAGAAACAGTAGAAGAGAATTGTTTTTTCATATAAATGCAAATATAAAGAAAATATAAAGCGGCAAACCATAAGGCAAGCAGACAAAGAAATAAACTTCAATATACATCGCTATGATTAGCGTAAAAACTTTATATGATAAAACTATAAAAACAGCGACAACAGCAAACGTAAAAATCCAAAATAGAACATTTAATTTTTTTCTTAAGTGACATTTTTTGCGGAAATGGAAGTGAAAATAAAAAGGAAAAAGTATATTTGATAACAAGCAGACAAGGAGAAAAATCGTGCGAATTGAAAATAAAGAAACATTTGAACGAAAAGTAATTGTGCAAAAGGAGAAAAACTCTCAAATAAATAATGAAAATAAATTTACTAAAACATAAGTTGAACTAATGCGTTAATGAAAGGATTCGGCAGCGACTGAGAGTAAAAGTAAAGTTGATTATACAAGAGTGGTTACAAGGCAACGCAAACGGGCGCGAGTGAGTTTATAAAAGGACTTGTATTGCAAATAGCTAGCAGGCCTAGTAAAGTCTGGTGGATTTGATAATAGAAAAACTGAAGTGGCGCGTGGTTCGTGGCGACAGCGGATATAACAGCAAATTTATAGAACTTGTGACGGCAAAGCGAATGACGACGTGTATGAAAATAAAAAGGCGTAGATTTAAAATCGAAATTACATGGAATTAAACAGTAGATATTTTAAAATAAAAAGGCGTGAAGCAACAAAAACTGATTAATTTAAAAATTAATACAAAGCAAGCTGCAAAATATAAAAGCCTATTTTAAGAATATATTTAAAATAAACTAACTAATACTTTACTTATATATTATAGAACTGTAGATTACCGCAGACAACTAAAAAAGCGAAAACAAAAATAAGCAAAAGCAATACGAAGGAAACATTTGCGTAAAATTATAAATTTAAAATTACGGGGTAGAAAGAACAAAGTAAAAATAAATATAAACCTCTTCCCTCCTCAGATTAGAAAAATAATAAAGACAAGGTAATAATAAAGCGCTACACATATTAAACAATAAACACACGCATACATAAAAAATTATATTAATTAAAATACCATAATATTATACCTTCAGCAAACATACACGATCGTGACACATTTTATATGCGAAAACTTACATGCACATATAATTGGTATTAAGCGTTAGTAATAAAACAAAGTAAAGAGTTCTCAAGAAAATTTGTCCAAAAAACGACATACAAGCTGGGAGAAGTTGATTGCAAAGAACAGCAAAGCGAAACAAGCTGAAGAGAAAAGATTGAATAACAAAAACTATTTTATAAAGTATAGCTTGCTTGCAAAGTTGAAAAAAAATCACATTTCCCACACCATAATATACATTGAGATTTTTAAGCTACCAAAGTATAGTACGTTTGCCAATAATAAATAATAATACTTTCTACAATAACGAATACGTTCGTGCGCCTCCGAGGATAACGAAAATTGCCCTTCAACTGCTTTTGCCAAATTCAACACAACTCAAAACAAACTGAAGCATATTCATATGTATTTCGACGCCCAATATACAACACGAACCATATATCAACTTATTTTCCGCATTTTACTAAGCCTATGATTTATACACAACTGTCTACTTGATGTTATTTGAATAATTATAAGGGCATAAAACTCGTATCAGCGTATCAATTATAAGAAATCGTTTATTTTAAGTTTATCATATAACCGACTAGACAACCGATTTGCGATTTTAAATTTATATACTTTTCCGCATATTCGATCCGAAAAAATCCTCGAAACCTTTCGCCCCACTCTAGATATATCGACAAATCCGTTCCACTTTTTGCGACTGTCCCTTTTATTTATCTAATCATCGATTTTGCACTATTGTTATCTCTGAATTATTCTTTACTTACATACATATACATATATGAATATATGTAACATATATATTTTTTTTTAACTTTATATCTACTTATGTATGCATGTTTGCATAACGTTTTTGTTATAATAAAAACAATTCTGCCTTGTTATTTTCTTTTTTAATTTCATTCAAATTAAAGGCAATGAAAAAACAATTGATTAATTGAAAAATTTGCAAATTTCTTAAGTAAAGTAAATAATATAAACAAAATATATAAAAGTAAAAATTGAAGAAAAGTATAAAACAAACAAAAAACATATTAATACATAAAGAAAAATTTTGTACACAAACCAAAAAAGCGATAAAGCAGAAGGTAAATCAGCATAAAAACATACAATTTAATTACAATACATAAAATTTAATACTTAATTATTATTAATTATGATAATTAATGGTAAAAAATTAAAGTAAATTAAAGTGAAGAAAGAAAAAAATTTAAAAAACACAATAAAAAACACAAAAAATTAAGCAAAGTTAATAAAATAACAATACAAGAAACTATATTGAATAGTTACTTTTATATAAGTATATTTAAATATACAAAAGAATGCATACAATTATTAATTTTATGTTTACTAAATTAATAAATACCATAATTCAAAATAAAACGAATACATTATTGTTTTCAATATGCATGTGAGAAATTAGACGACTTCAATAGTTAAATATTACCGAAATTAAGTAGGATTTTATTCGGCTACTGCTTGTCTTTTCATCCATCATGAGTAGGACTGGGGAGAGACTAGCATATACTAAAGGAGCGTATGTCATCGTTTACGAGTACACACATGGATTGTCAATAATACGAAATAACACGTAGAGCGAAAAACGAGTGCTGACGATGGGCCAAAACGGCAATAAAACAAGAAAAACCGTTAACTACGGCTGCACCGAAGCTAATATACGCTTCACAGGTGCATTTATTTTAATAACTATGTGTTCAGTTTGTACGGAAGCTATATGCTATAGTAATCCGATCTGAACAATTTCTTCGGATATTATACTATTACCTTAAGCAGTAATCCATGTAAAATTTCGTGAAGATATCGCGTCAAATGCTAAAGTTTTTCATACAAGAACTTGATTCCAATCGTTCAGTTTGTATGGCAGCTATATGTTATAGTAGTCCGATATCGGCAGTTCCAACAAATGAGCAGCTTATTGAAGAGAAAATGACTTTTACAAAATTTTAAAACGATATCATAAAAACTGAGGGACTAAATTGACTCAGCTCAACACACTGATCATTTATATATCGTCACCTGAAATGCAAAATAACGTAACAACATTTTCGGAAATTTAAAGTGGCATGAATGAAACACGCAATAAAATAGAATATGAGTGAAAAACATTTAATATTGGTTAAAACTGGTTTATATCTTGAGTGTAGAACCTGAAAATGTTGAACATATGTAATATTATCTGGACATCAACCTGCGGAACACCTTGTTTATTCTTCTCGGACTCCTTCTTTGTATTAGAAGAGTGGTCAGCGACAGGTTGAGGACCTCGGTGAGGTAGCTTACTCCCATCGACCGTAGATGCTTTAGCATAAGCATGTTGTTTCCATCAGGGCCAATTTCTTTTTATGATTTTGCCTTATTAATGGCATTCTGAACCCCCTCATTGCAGAATGTAAGATGTGCGCAGTCTTTTGGCATTTTGCGCAGCCGTCATGTCACATATTGTTTGGTTTTGTCTTACGAAGGGTGCAGTGCAAATTGCCAACTAAAATAGCTCGCGCACTTCTTTGGATTCGAAAAGGCATGTCCATTGAATTGAACTTCAAGTCATTCATCATGCCTCTTCGGATTAGACAAAAACTTTATAGTAGATCAACGTTTACTAACACCGGTGAAGAGGTTGCAGGACTTCTTTTCGTCCGCTTGTGTTGATTAACCAATCGCCGATTCTACAAATTGAGATCCTTTATTCGGTGATCAATATGGCGTAAAGTGTCGCGCTCGTTAGTTAAAACAGCTGCTTCGGCTGGGAAATTAGGGCGGAGTTGCACAATTCTTCCAGCCGGGATGTAGCGAGGGATAGCTGCTGCGATCACCTTGCGGAATCGACGATCGAGTTAAATATGGGCAGGTAGTCTGATGCGAGAGTTAGCATAGGTCGCCAGGTTATGCTATTTATCTGACCACCGCTAGCAATTGTAACATCGGGCGAGCTATTACTGGTGAGAGCTTCGTGAATCATTGTGCAGAGTGTAGAATCGTCAATCTGTTCCGCCAGCTTCATCCCCCTACAATCGTTTGACAGGCAGGAATGCCAAAGATGATGGTGCGCGTTAAAGGCGCCTAGTACCGAACGGTTTTCAACACGAAGTGGCGCAATTATATTCGGGTGATAGCCTGTGGGGCAACATATAAGTGACGATATAGATATATATTAAATATTTCGTGCTCGACATCGCAGCGGGTCAGAATGGGAGTCATGTTGCCTTTTAGAGTTCTTATGGACCGTAGAAGTCGTCTGTTGGGCACTAGAGTGGAATGGCGGGGCAGTGGGCGTTCTAGGTGCAGGTTGCACAGCTGTAGAGGCTAAGGTTGCAGTAGTGCGTTGGCAGCATGGGGCCACGTAACTTGTGGCCTGAACAGGTCTTAAGATGGTTCCATTCATTGCATGTATTACACCTGACCGTGGTGGACTTTGGATGGAGGCTTTTAGCGCAAACGCAGCAGATAAATTCCTCCGGGCCCCGGGTTGAACTCAATCCCAGCACGAGTCAGGGCACGAATACGGAGCAACCCTGATGCTAGGCGGTGCTCCAGGGATGACAAGCTTAAACTAATATTTATCGATATAAACGAGGTTAGATCACCAAAATAATAACCCTTGGCCGTATAAAATCCGGGTCGATTCCGGTACGTAAAACCGGCTGTTGTGGGAATTGAAATATACTTATAGAAATATATCTTCTTCTTTACTGGCGTAGACACCGCTTACGCAAATATAGCCGAGTTAACAACAGCGCACCAGTCGTTTCTTCCTTTCGGTACGTGGCGCCAATTGGATATTCCAAGCGTAGCCAGGTCCTTCTCCACCTGGTCCTTCCAACGGAGTGGAAGGAATCGAAATCGATTGCGATATTCGGTATAATCATTAATCTTTCGCAGAACCTTTCTCTCGAAAACTCGCACGGTCGGCTAGAAATATATAGTTGTTCTATATTATGTAGGCAGAGTTCCTGTTATACCGAGAGATTAAGTCGAAATTTTGATCTGGATACTTTAGAAATGTCTGAAAAATACTCAAAACTAGTCGTCAAAGCAGCTCGTTGAACTACAGACTAATTTCTTGACAGGGTATGCACTACCGATGGATCTACCATTTGATCAAAACAAAATTACTTTTCCGATTCAGCCGAAATGTTGACAGTCGGTGTCTAAGAGAATTTATTATACGATTGTAAGCAAAATACAGTTCAAGCAAGGTGTGAATTATGTGATGTGAAGGGGTAGATGTTTTGATCGAACGTCAATGCCAAAATTGGCAAAATTTCGTTACGGCAATTCCGATCTTGAGCATGCATTACGTCCTGACAGAAATCTTGAAGCCGATGTGGATAAAGTAAAGTCGTTTGTCTAACGCGACCGTTCACAAGCACATGAAACTTTTAGTATTAATTTCGCAGCTTGACATATGGGTTCCTCATATTCTTACGGAACGAAATTTACTGTGTTGCATTAACGACTGTTATTTTCTTATCAAACGTCAAATTTTTAAAATGGATTGTTATAAGAATGCAAAGGGGAAGAGATCATGGTCTAAAAAGTATGAACCAGCTGGATAAATTGAACAGAAGAGCCCAGAATTGATCTATAAGAAAGGTGTATTGCTCTACCAAGCTAAGGCGAGAGATCATACAAGTTTGATGAGTAGCCAAAGGCTTTTTCAGCTTGAATGGGACGTGCTACAACATCCAGTATATTCCGGGAATTTCTGGTCCATGCAAAATTTTTTAATTTTCACCTCAAAACGGGAAGAGCATGGAATCACTCACTAAATTCGCAGAATGCACTGTTATTACACGCAAGGAGTTCTATCGAGCAACAGAACTTACAGTCTACACCAGGGGTGGGAAAGTTTTTAGCCTGCAAAGTGTGAACGAGGCTAGATGATATTCCCAGTTTACGGAACGAAGGGCATAAAAATGTTGCGAAAAAATCAATGACATTCCTCCCAAACTAGATGTTCATCGCAAAATCATAGATAAAGAGATGCCCAACTCTTCTGTCACTGGGAATGTGAGAACCGCTCACCGAACCGACCTTAAACAGTTGACTGAATTGGGTAGGTTTTGACGTTTTGCAATTGGAATGACTGGGACGGCCAGATTGAAATTATACCAAAAATATACATATGTGAACGGAAAGATTTGTTGCCGCCGTTCAAGATCGCTAATAAAAAATGTAAAACAATGAAAATCAAAGAAAATCCGAAATTTAAATATATTTCAGGAAACGTTTTGTAATTTGATGCATAGTAGAATTAATTTTCAATTACAAATTATTAAAAACATTTATTAATTGAGAACTAACAGGTTTAATTCACCTTATTAAGTATTGAAAGATCAAAAGTCAGCTGTTTAAATAAACCATAAAATCATAAAAAAGGATTTAAAGGATTTTCGCCATATATTAAAAGTCCAATATATAATAATTTGCAATCGTAATAAATGTTGAGTGCTTTAATTTCAATGAAGAAAAATTCTTATTTTGTTCGATGGCGCTCTCACACTGGAACTTAAAAAGCCGAATATCTCGAGAAGTATTAATGATAGCGATTTTGGCCTCGAACCTTTTTAATAGCAAATAAAATTTCCTACAATGTCATGTATATTTTTTCTAAATTTCTGATTTTGTTACTTAAAAAAAGTCTAAGTTTTGGTTAACCATTCCAAACGGCACCGAATCGACGATCCACACTCTCAGCTACGGCTGCTATATTTTCCTCACTCCGTGCTGGAATGCAAATGGCTTCCTGAAACGTAAAAAAGAATTAGAGTCATTACTCCATGCTGAAGAAATTGATATTTGTCTTATATCCGAAACCCATTTTACTAATGAGACTTTCGTTAAATTCAAAAACTACAAGACGTATTGCTCGAACCACCCTAATAACAATGCAAGAGGGATGAGTGCCATAATTATCAGAAATAATATTAATATAAGTGTCTCAGAATTCCAAACCACGACCATATCGGTTGAATCTAGTTTCGGTGTAGCACACCTAGACACAATATCAAAATCGACTTGTACACAAAACTTGTACTAAAACTCCATGGAAAATTAATCTAGGTTGGTGGAGTTACGAGTCTGGAGGGGAGAGAGCTATTTAAAGCTGCTATGGCTACTGCATACGACTTTATGTCTACTATCAAGCTGACTTACTGGGCTTCCGACACAAGAAAATTACCTGACCTGATCGACTTTTTCATCACACGACAAATATCTAAGACATTTCTAAATATATTGAGAAATTAACTTAAAACAAAAATACAGAATATTCCCTTTGGAAAGCTGTAAAAAATGTTAGGAAACCAACATTGCCGAATACACGCGTCAGAAAGCCAAACGGATCCTGAGCCAAAAGCGACGAAGAAAAAACGGTATTTTTTTCAGAAAGCCAACTAAAACGTTTAGTTCTTTTACATTCCATGGAACTATACCGCAGGTAGAAGAATCACAATACATGGGTGAAATCCAACAAACCACAAAATAAAGAAGTGGAAAATATCATTAAAAGTAGATTTAAACCAAAAAAGGCTACCGGCTTCGGCTTGGTGACTGCTGAGGTACTGAAAAATCTAACGCGAAAAGCATTAGAAAAACTTACATCGATAATAAACGCTTGCTTAAATCTCAAATACGTCTCAATGTCAGGGAAAGAATCTGATATCATTATGCTACAAAAACCTGGCAAAAGCGCACATGAGGCCTCGTTATATCGTCCAATCTCACTGTTGCCTATTTTGTCCAAACTACAGAATATAATTGAAGAAAAGGGACTAATACCAATTCCTCAATTTGGACTCTCAACATTCCACAATCGATTAAGTTCATCGAATAACGAGAATAATTGAAGATGCGATGGAAAAAAAGCAATTGCACAGCTGTATTTCTGGGCGTATTCCAGGCGTTTCCTTATCTTACCGACCTAGTTGACTCTTATCTGAGCAACCGCTACTTCAGAATCAAGCAGGGACAATCATATACTACGTTACTGCCGATAAAAACAGTTGTACCGCAACGAAGTGTCCTGGAACCACTCTTATACATTTTGTTTATTAGCGACATGCCTGCGCCGCAAAATTGCGAAATCGCCACATTTGCAGATGATACCTGCATCATTGCGACCGGCAAAAATGAAGTTGAGTCGTCGCACAGAATGCTATCTTCATTAAATGAAATTGTAGAATGGACACAGAAATGGTACATTACTTAAAACGAGTTGAAGTCTATCCATATAAACTACATTAACAAAAGTGGCAGTGCTATATACATATATCCCCTTACATATTGAAAATGAAGTAATGATCGGTAAGAAATTACCCTTAACAATATCAAAGAAAATCCTAGTCTACAATCAAACTTTGAAACCTATTTGAACCTACGGAATTCAACTATGGGGATACGCTGCACCTCTATACAATGAAGCGGTGTAAGTATTCCAAAACAAAGCTCTGAGAAAAATTGTAAATGCCCCGTGGTACATACGCAGTTCGGATCTGCATCGTGATCTTCATTTAAAAATGGTTCGGGAAGTCCTTCAAACGGCAACGAAACAAGCAAAAAGGTTACAAAATCATGTAAACAATGAAGCTCGACAACTAGGAGATACTAGAAATAGCAGGCACAGACTGAAAAGAACAACGTTTGATGAACTCTTAAGAATCTAAGAAAACAACAAATATCATAATAATTAATTATTAAGTTTAGTTTAAAAAAAAGCTTGTTATTACAGCTTTATAGTTTTACTTTATAAATTGAGATAAATATTGCATATTGGTTTACATTTATCACTAGTTGCAATTACAATGAAATGCAAAATTATCATTTTATTACGTTTCAATAAATAATTTATCGAATATTATCCAATAATGAATGCTGGGTCTCAAGATGGGTGATGGCGTTGCAAATATTACGCTCAGTAGGTCGATTATCATAAGTTGAGCGAAGCGCGCGAAACACATTCTTTACAGAACGTGATTTTTCGTAGTTGAACGATTTGTAAACGTTGTTCAGGCGTAAGTCTTTCCATGAGGAATTGCCAATGGCAGCTTGGCAATGAGTTGTGTGTCCAAAAATTTTATTGAAAAAATACCTCTACTTAGATCGCACATTATTACTTTTTTGCCAATTTCTATCAAGTCAAGTCGATAACTTATTTAATATGCAATGTTTTTAATTTTATAAAATAAAATTATATACTGGCCAAAGAGTTATTTAAAATTGTATTTTTTTCATGACTGTGCCTAAACTCTTTAACAAGCAGATGGAATAAATAAAGAAATGTTAAATAAAAAAATAATAATAAAAATGAAGACAAATAAATTGCGTTCATTTTATTATCAATACACAAAAGTACAATTTATTTAAATCTTCATTCAAGGTGTATGGTTTTTACAAAATATTATATTACAATCTAAACTCCTTTTATGTATATTTTAGCCATTTTGTTCTTTTACAATTGTTGACTGTGACTAATGCTTTATAAACATACATATGTATGTATGTATAAGTAAATATATTGTATCTCCGATTGAACATTATTGAGTGTGTGTTTCAACATATTTTGCATGAATTGGAAAATGCTTCGCAGTATTTGTGTGACGTTTACATGGCGTGGCTGTATAACTGTAAAGCACTTTACTTATTATTTACGCTGAAGTTGAGTTAACATTATATTTATCATCATTTTATTTGCAATTTTTTTAAACTAAATAAATTTCCAAAAAGTAAATACTTACAAATATCAATTGTTTATCAGATAGACAATTTAAATGCTCTAAAATTGTTGTAGTTTTGTTCCTTAGGCTTGTATACACTCGATTTTGTGTTTGATTGTTTGATTTAAATATATGTAATAATTTTAAAGAAATTTGCAGCAATTTCAATAAAATATGGTACAGTTAAGAAATATTTGTTATATACTTAGATACTTTATTTATATTGCGCTAAACCATAGTATATAATCTGTGTATACTATGTATATACTCGTGTTATTGTGTTTGTGAACTCAAAGTAACAAATAAGAAGAAGAAGAATATGCCTAGTAAGTGTATAGTATTTTTATAATAATTACGTAATAACATATACGGAACAAACAAACTTTATTTAATTATAACAAAAATTAACAGTACATATTTATACATATATATTTTTTAATTTATAGAAATCAACAATCGTAATAAATTCCCAAGACTCGATTTGATATGGCAAATGATATTTTCTTATTTTCAACTAAATTTAATGTAATATATTTTCAATAAAAACTAATTTTCGAAACGATATGTCTAACATGCACATATATAACTCTAACTTAAGTCCTTACACAATTGTACGTGACTGTGAGAATTTGGCAAAAGAATTTAACTTGAGTGAGTAATTCCCTCAAGTTCTTTTAATGAATTATAATTTTTAGTTTTAAATTAAATTAATATGCAAATCCTTGAAATTATATAATATGTACCAAAATCAAAAAAAGGTTTTTGGTCAAAAATGCCTACTGTATACTATATACCATAACCACATAGCCTTTACAGCCTTTGGATTGTGCGGTAGTAAGATGTAAAGAAATTGAAAATGGGAACAAATTTCGCTAGAAAAATTGTATGCAAAACTTTCCAAATAGAGCACATAGGTATTTTTTAGGGTTTGAATATTTTTAGTTTTAAACAATACTAAGAAGTAAAGAACTGTTTTAAATGCATGATGTGCTGTGGAAAATTGTATTTTTTATCAAGTTTTATGAGAAATCGATAACGTAATCGAGTGTTAATACAGTGCATATAAACGCGGAACACAATTTTATATATTGGAAAAACTAAGTGAGGGTCAGTTCAGCCGAAAGCCTCTGATGCTAGCGCTGCGTACTTTAGTTTATTTAATAATTTGTTTATTATGTAAGCTTTAATAAAATAAAATAAAATAAAATAAAAAATAAGTTCAATTATAAACTCACAAATATTGCACAGTTTTCTCCACTTTATTGCACACTGATAAACTGTTTATTCGAACTTCATAATTAAAACAAAAAACAATAATGCAAGTTTGTTGCTCAAAATACGTATTTTTTTGTTTGCATCACGTATAGTTAAAAATATGTCACAACGAAATGGAAAAAGATATCATATTTTTCTAAATTATTATTTCATCTATTGCATGGCGTATTTAATTTTTTTTGAATTTGATGCGTACTAAATGTAATAAATTGATTTGCGAACTGATTTTGTAAATTTGTAGCTAGAGCTTAAATGTTAAACTGAATTCCCTTTATTGAGCATTTTTTGTAATTCCTACAAATAACTTGTATGATTTTTGCAAGGAACATTTATTTGATTTTAATAGACAGATACAGAATACAAACGGTTTGATTTTTTTTGTTCTAGCAATATTAGCTACTGGGTACCAACCCAAAGTGTATTAATATAAATTCATATAAATTTCATCGTCCAAATAAGCACTATTTCTTCTTACTAACTGAACATTGCACTATTTTTGATGTTCAGTTCAGTGGAGAAGTCTGTGTCTACACAGTTTATTTTGTAATTAATAGTTTTCGAGCTTTTCAAATTGAGCTATCGATTTCATTAAACAAGTTAAAGCAACTGTAAAAAAAAAAGTATAGACTTATAATAAAAGTGATGAATCGAAACGCATATTCATTGCAGAAGAGCTGCTTTTTTTCCAAGTATATGTAATTTCTATAAACATATGCTTCGAGTGAACTTTCAGAAAACTATGTACTATATCTGCAGTGTGTATGTACTGTATAAAATATCAAGCTGAACACCTGCTAATACAAAAACTTTTTAATTAATTATTTTATTTTATTTTAATTATTATTTTATTTAATTGTAAATTTGAAAAATTTTAAAAAGTTATACATAGTGTAACGTAAGTCGAGAAAATATTAACCATTTTGAAAATGGCAGCAGTTAATTGTTCATATCTGGCTTAAAGTGTTGTCATATAAATTTTTTTTTTTACTTTTGCTAAGTCAAACACTTTTTTCTTACTGTTAATTCAAAAGTTACACATAAAAAACTAAATTACAAAGAGTACATTGTTAACTTTGAATACTCTTAATTGAGAAAGTTGCTATACATATTTTATGTTCATATTTCTTTTGATTGGGAGACACTGAGACAAGAATATAGTTCATTTACAATGCATGTATGTGGCTATGAAACGGAAGAGAGTTATATAGATATATATTTTTTTTTTACCAGTCAGTTTTGTAAAAACTAATTTTAATTTATTTCGTTTCCTTTTCTACGCAGTACTGTAGTTATAAAGGAAATTTGAGAACATTTGTAGAAACTTTATTGTAGTTGCGTTTGTGCCTAGAACGTTTTTTCTAAATAATTTAAATTCTTTTTAGATATACATATGTACATATAAAGATACTATGTAAGATTGTATATGCTTGCTTGTATAAAAGTGTGTTGTACATTTATATTAAGGAGGCGAGTATATTTAGATTACTAATTCCATGCAAAATAGACGCTTAAGCCAGAGTTCGCTTTTAGTTTTGTGTATATTTTTTACTCTTTTATCCAATTTTTTATTTTCCTTTCGTTTTTAATATTTATCTTTGCTTAGATTGAACTGTTACTTTGCTTTATTATTTTCTGAACATCGTGCTAAAATTTAGCATTCCTTTTGTTGTTTTTGCAATTATTTTTATATTATAATTCGTTTATGTTTAGCACTTTCTTCTTCTCTATTTTTCGTCATAATTTGTGTCATTTATTATTTGATCATAATATTTCTTTTGTTTCGTATTTCAGTTATCATTTTCCAACTTGTTCCATTTAACGTTTTAATCTTTATGTCATCAACATCATCGTTCGGGCATCTTGAGGCGTTTGCATGCTTGAGTGTTGCATTGAATTTCACGCCTTGGCTCCGGGTATTTTGGATAATACTTTCGACAAATCGACGCCGGTGATTGCATTAATGGACGGTGGCAATTGTGCTACTAGACGTGTGACATCGTTGGTTATGTTATCGTTGCCGCCAATGAGTACGATCTCATCGGTCTTGGCGAGTGGGGCAGCTACTTCGGCAGCGATCTATAAAAAAAAAAAAGAAAAGACGTTAWGTTTGTTTGCCTCGAAGCTATAATACTCTACGCAAATACAATATTTCTCATACAAGAGCTTGATTTTTGTCGTTCAGTTTGTATCGCAGCTGTATGCTATGTTGTAGCGGTCCGAACTAAAAAATTTGTTCGAAGATTTTAGTATTGCTTTGCAATAATCCCCGTGGAATTCAGGGAAGACATCTTGTCAGACAAAAAAGTTCTTCATCAAAGGCTTAATTTTGAGCATTCAGCTTGTATGGTAGCTATACTCGTATGCTATAGTAGCCCGGTCTAAGCAATTTGTTTGGAGAAAGAGCTACAAATATTTTATTTTTACAACTGATATTTGTATTGAAAATTAAAGCAAGTCAACTATGGAAACTATTAATTCGTCTGTATATCCCTGATTGATTTTTGGTTCTCGGTGTGGAGTGAAATGTGTCTTATTGAGAACCATCTTGAACCGTAGGTCAAAGCAACCACCAAAATGTGTATATTCCATTTATAAAAGATGTCTTTGAATTCTTTAAGGGGGTATTTTAGTCCAGAAATTTGAAAAAATCGAAAATTCAATAGTTTTGATATTCAAAAATATCTCCCTAAAATAATTTTTCAAAACTCAAATTATTTTCAAAGTTATAGCCATTTTAGTGACGTGGCAACTAGACCGGTTGAGCGAACTATCTATCTATCTATTACGCTGCCCGAAACTTAAACGTAAAACTTTAAACGCGTTTTTCTCAAAACTCCTTTTTATGATGCGGTAGCCACAATATTCAAGTTCTAATCAGTCGATTTATTAGAAATTCGGCATGAATATTCTTTAAATATATCTCTATCCCTAGTAGCAACAAAAAATAAAAATTTGAAATTTATAATATTAAAAAAAAAAAAATCGACAAAATTGAAAAATTAGTGAAAAAATCGACCTTTTTTTTGAGTAGCCGCCATGTTATGAATTATTTTTTTAGTTTTGCTGCTTCATGACATAGCGACATTCGTAGTTATTAAGAATATGTCATAGTTTTATTTTTCGGATGACGACAAGGGTAGAAATCATGGCTATGAGGACACGAACTCTTTTTTCCCCCCTTTTCTTCAAGGACGCATAACTCAATAAACAAAATGTTTTTTTTTTTTGAAAATTAATTTGTGTACTCTTCTAAGTTTCATAAGCAAGTGATAAATAAACGGATAGTAAAAACATCTAGTGCTTCTTTTTTATTAATTGTTAAAAAAAGTTCGAAATTCGAGCCTCTAGACTAGAATACCCCCTTATTCCAATTATATGATGCTATTCGAATTATTTATCTTGCTAAAGCAAACAAGCTATAAAATTTCAATTCAAAAATTTCTTTCGATAGTAAAAATAGCATACAAGGCTGAGTCCAGTAAAATTTGTATAGATGGTATTTGGAATTAACTGTACAGTATTACTCACCTTAGGCAGAGATTCGAGCACAATATTCATGATGGCAGCGTCGCCATACTGTTTGTAGACATGTGCCTTCATACGCATGCGTTCCGCCTCTGCTTTGCCGACAAGCTCAATGGCATGAGCTTCGGCTGAACCTATTTTACGTATCTTTTCGGCATCTGCGCGTGCCGCCTCAATTGTCTGACACCTGCGAAGGAAATACAAAGTATTTTTCATTAAAAGCATTACACTCGGAGTAATATGATACTTACTGTTTACCCTGCGCAATTGTCTGCACACGATGTGACTCCGCTTCGGCTGGCAGTTTAACGGTAGCCATTAGTTCGCGCTCCTTGCGCTGCACTTCTTGCGCTTCGATTTCGATTTGTTTGCGACGTTCGACAACTTCGATTTGTATTTCTTCGTTACGTATTCTCTGTCGTATCTTTGCTGCTTGCAATTCGTAAGCCAGTTGCGATTCAGCTTTCGCTGTATTGATCTCCTGATCAAAGTTGGCCTTTTGCAATTTATACATACGCGAATTATCCTCGATTTTGGTGTCCGTGGAATATTTCACATCCATGGCGCTCTTCTCACATTCAGCTTCGCGTATGCCGGCATCTCGATTGGCTTCGGCCACACCCGCATCAGCGTCACGCTTCACGCTCGCCGTTTGCGCCTTGCCCAACGATGCCAGATATTGCACATCATCGTAGACATCCTTGATGGTGAATGAGAGTATTTCAATGCCCATGCGGCCGACATCAGGTGCGGCTACCTCGCGTACCAGCGCAGCGAATTGGTCGCGATCTTTGTAAACCTCTTCTACTGTAAGCGTTCCTATAATTGAACAAGAAAATATCAAATTGTTAAAACAAATTTTGAGGAAAGCAGTTAATCTAAAATTTCACGGCGACTTAAATGTTCATGATTGTAATATCATTAAAGCCAAAATAGAGCTTTAGTATTTTATGACAGAAAATATAATTATTTTAGACTACGGATGTTTACAAACTCTAAAGAAGAGAAATCTTAACTTAATTACACATTTAAAACGCTCAAATGATATCATATATGTATGTATGTATGCACATTTATTTGTTTAAATTTTCATATGTAATTTTCCGAGGTCAGTCCTACTTCGCATAATTACACGAATGAACATCGATTCAAACATTACTTTCAAACCAGATTATACGAAAACAGCTTAAATTTTGAGGAACCAAATTGTGTTTTTTTAGACGTGTGGTTTTCAATGAGATAATTCGGTTTTTTCGGTGTTGACATTTTGACAGCTGTTACTTGATTTACATATATTGATGTAGTTTGCCATTTCATAATAAACAAATTTACTCTGGAACAACTTTTCCATGTCGTTAAAATTTATTACAAAATAATGGTTCGGTTCGCGCACTCTCGTTTCGGTCGACATAATTGATCGCAGAGTCGATAATTTGAGCAAAAGAGAATCGCCACACGATTACTCTAGTGGATAGTGCGCAATCTCAGAGATTGCATGCAGTGCACAGCGAAAACGTTATTGCTGACGTTGAGCAGAATATTGAAGAAGGCTCGAATGAATTAATCCGTCATCGAACGCAATAATGCCAAAATTGAAGCTGTGCCCCTGCATTTGTGGAAGATTTTGCGAAAGGGCTTTGGTTTGAGGGTTTACAAAATTCAACTCTTGAGTAATAGAAGTCGTCAAAATTAGGGCTCTCGGCTGGAATTTATAAAATAATTATAAAATTTAATGTCAAACCCTATAACAATAAAGTTAAATTTTTGGCCACAACATTAAGTTATATACGTTTTATTTCTTCTTGAAAACCACATGTCTAAAACAACAACCTTTTTTAACTAAAATCCTTAACTTTGTCAAGTAATTCTTTGCAAAATGGAAAAAATCATTGAAATAAACTTTCAAGTTTATTTTTCTTTAGAAAAAATGGATTTATTTCAGTTTTTTCTTTTAAATTATAATAAGAGAGATTATTAGCTACAATTATGATTAAAAAAAACATTTTTCAGCATAAAACATAATAAGAAAACAACAAAAACATAAAGTGTGTAAATATTTGGCTGTCAATTAATTCTTTGCAAAATGTAAATATTGGTTAAACTTGTAAAGAAAACTTATAAATTATAACATTTATGGTTCTAATATTTGGTGTGGCGTCCCTTGGCAGCCAAGACTGCATTCAGGCGACGAGGCATGGAATGTATAAGACCATTTATGTCGTAATACTCCGGTATTTTCTTCCATTCCTCTGTAATTGCTTTTATTAAGGCGTTTTTATTTGTTGGTCCCCGTTTAGCCACCTTCTTCTTTAATAAAGACCACAAATTTTCGATAGGGTTTTGGTCAGGACTCTGGGCAGGAGTGTCGATCACTTTGCTGCAGTTATACAGCAGCCAAGTCCTGCAAAGGAGCGATTTGTGTTTGGGGTCGTTGTCCTGATAGAGTTTATATTGCAGTTTATTTGGATTCTGAGGACTAACGAACCCAAAATCCAAGACGCTTTTTGTTAATTCAGTTTTTAAAATATCCAAATAAAATTCTATGGTCATTACATCATTAAATATACGAAGCTCTCCAACACCTTTGGATGAAATACATCCCCAAACCATTACAGAAAGTTTGCCAAACTTTACTGTTGGTACGATATTTTTTTGTTTGAAGGCTGCTTTAGGCTTTCTCCAGACTTTGTTGGGTCCGTCATGATAGTACAACATTATTTTAGTTTCATCACAAAAAATAACGTCGTTCCAGTACTCCGCCGGCTTGTTAACATTGGCAATAGAAAAGTTTAACCGTCTCTCGATATTGATCGCAGAAAGCATAGGTTTCTTTCTGGCTACGTGTGATGAGTACTTGTACNGTATTACATTTTCACCAACTCTTTTACCACGCATTGTTTTAATACCGTATTACGAACACTTGTGCACTTGTTAAAACCAAAACCGTAATAAAACGAGACTTAAGAACATATTCCAGACGCACGTCATGATTTTTCTGGAATTTGATTTACCGTTGCTTTGTTTTGTGTCTCACTTTAGCTTCTGTTTGCATTTTGCAAAGAATTAATTGACAGCCAAATATTTGCATACTTTTTGTTTTTGTTGATTTCTTGTTATATTTTATGCTGAAAAAGGTTTTTTTTATCCATATTGTAGCTAATAATCTCTCTTATTATAATTTAAAAGAAAAAACTGAAATAAATCCATTTTTTCTATCTACGTTTTCTATTTTGCAAAGAATTACTTGACAAACTGTATATTTCAATTAAAAAATATTATTGAATTTCATAGAGTTTCAAAGTAAACACATTTACAAATTACCATTGACTTACACTCTGCTATTAATTAAGAATCGTGGAGACAAGAAGTAAGCATATTCATTGACTATTTAAACATTTTGCCCCCTTAAACTAATTTTTTGCGGTCACAAATCAATAAATAATGCTGACATAGAAAACCAAGTTGAAAACTAACGTTCAACGCGTCATTGACGATTTAAGGTCTTATGAAAAAATAAAAAAGTGGCGCCAAACAGGGTTCAGAGTACTATCTTCGTTAGACACAATAGCCGCATATCTTTTAAAACACCAGACGTCAAAACAAATAAGCTAAAATCTTGCACATTCCATTAGCTCATTTGAACTCCAAAAAGGTATTCCTATTCACCACTGTTTGTCCATATGTGAGGTATGTTTGAAACTTGAAGAAGCCGCGCTGCTTATCGCATTGTGCATCAATTCAATGCATTTATGCTTCTTTCACTAACGGATGAACGCTGCAGTATTCATATTGTTCTTTGTTGCTTTGTTGTACCAATAATTGACATTAGTAGTTAGTAGCGATCGAATTGTCGCATATCTCAGCGTGGTTAACTTTTTTTTATTATAAAATAACGGATTGAGTGCGTTTAGTGTAACGGCTTTCGGCGACAAGTTCTTAAAGACTGAAAATTTAATGCATTCGATGGTTGAAAGTTCTGAATGAGTGAAAACATATTTCTTTACGACCAGCTCATTCAACGGCATTTCAATTTTATTTTTTATTTCTAGTAACGGTAAAATTCACTTTCAGCAGTTGTATATAAATAGTGAGCGAATATAGTTTGTCTCTCATAGTCAACTGAAACTCGAACGAGATAACATCTGGTTTGTAATTTTATTTGGAAAAAATATCAAGTTTAGAATGAAGTGCAGTGGCCTCATGGCTACAATTTTCAGTAAGTGACATCTTAAAAACAAAACTAAGATCTTTTACTGATTACCAAATTTGTTGCAGTTTCAGTGTGGACGGGCACTAGAGCATCGCTGATGAAATGTGCCTGTGAACCCGGAGCGCCAGGACCTATGGGGCCGCCTGGTCCCAGAGGAGAGCCTGGCTACAGTACGCCATCATATTTTCCTCACGCACACGGCCCTCCGGGACCGCCAGGACCACCTGGCATATGCGGCTGTCCCTTTTTGCCACAAAATTTCGGTGGAGGTTTCGGTTTTATTGGACCAGGTGGTGGGGGTGGCGGAGGAGGTGGCGGTGGTGGTGGTAATGGGACCGGAGGAGGGGGAGGTGCAGGCGGTTTCGCAGGAGGAGGTGGTGGCGGTGGAGGAGGAGGTGCTGGCGGTGGAGGAGCGATTGGAGGCGGAGGCGGTAAATAATGACTTTTAATTATTTTAGCGCTACTATTTTTTGAACAACAAACTTTATATTCCAACCAGGTGGTGGTGGCGGAGGTTTTCGCATTTTTCAAGGCGATTTACAAGATTTGCAAGGGTTAATGGCAGAAAATCTGATTTTGGTGACAACACCAAATCCAATCAATTCCAATAGACTGTCAAGCCTTTTATCCACTACTTCTCGGCCAATTTCGAACGGCGGGAATAACATTCAGTATCCACCGAATACATTAATAGTCGTTGGTGCGAATGGTGAATTTATACCGGTGAATAGTGTACGCGGCGGCATAAATGTTTCGCCAACACCGAGCGCAGCTTCATTTGCTACATTTAATACAGGCCTTCAATCGCATACTACGCAATCTTTGCCATTGGCTTCATTGCCTTCTGTTGGTCTATATTCAACGGCTTCACGTCCTTTGAACTCCATGAATCAAGGTTTCACAGATTTTTCGCAGTATCGCCGTCAAGTTCTGCTTGGAGAGGCCAAGCGCAATGAATCAATTCAATCCTCCACTACTAGTACGGATGCCGATGCCGCAGAAGAGGATAGGAATAGGGACGAGGGGTTTCGGTCTCAAGAAAATTCCCAGCATAATACGAACCAAGTTGCAGACAGCGTGGAAGAGTTCCAGCGCGCGGTGGAAGAACTACGTCAAAGGTTCGCACACTTGAATAAGCCTAAAAATGGACCAGGACAACCAATTGCAATTTTAATGTAATTAATATAAATATGTTTTTAATACGGTGAAGGTTCCTTTTAATATAGAACTTAATTATAAGTAGGAAAAAAACGGGTTTTTGGTGTCGGGTAAAAATGAGAATTTAGAAAATTTGGGAAGATATAAATTTATTACATTATTTTAGGGAATACTGGCAGCTTATACTAGTTTGTATAAGAATGCTACTGAATTCTTAAAAAGTTGAAGAATTTTACTGAACTATGTGTGTATATTAAAATATAGTTATTATATAATTGAATATTGTACTAAAATTACAAACTTTATTATGATTATTTACATGCAAAATTCATTCTTCTCTGAAAATTTTTTCTTCCAACCAGAAATAACTTTTATCTTAATTTAATTAGATGAGTTTAGAACCATTGAAGTAAATTAACTAAGAAATACATCAGGCTAGACAGAAACATTGAAAGTGTATCCGTAACAGAAAATTGGCAACAGAGTGGTTAATTACACTAATTGGCTGTAGACGGTTTACAGTGCAGTATAGAAGGCTGGGTTATAAAATATAGGCAGCTAAAATTTTTTAATAGCAATGCTTTCGCGGGTAAGGTTTAATGATCAAATAGAAATGAACATTTTTTTAACCAACAAACGAGTTTCAACTCGATGACCCGAATAGAATCAAAAGTTACAACTATCCGAATTTCATGGTATTTAATAAATGAACTGAATTTCAGGCAGATGCCCAGAACAACTACGTTTTATATACTATCAGTCGAATTTTGCATCACTTTTCCGGATGCCGATCTTATTTTTCTAATACCATGATGAATGTCAGTTTCTGGTTAGTCGTTTTTTCTGTATGAATATAGAAAAAGGATTTGACCTTGCTCCAGAAAAGTTGTCTAACACAGTGTTTAGACAGGACCGGTTAAACCCAAAAAAATAACACTTGATAAAGTTTAAAAAAAAAAAAAAAAAAAAAAAAAAAATTATAAAGTCTTTTTGGCTTTTCCTTTACTATAATGTAATATTTATTACTAGATATTAAAATATATGCTTAATGCATAATAAATGCAATTACCTGGACACAACAAAACATGTACCGCCAATAATCAAAGACAGATTCAGCATTCCCATCAACAGAAAAGTCATTGCACAGTTTGGTGTGGTTTTGTTGTCGTTGTTATCTTGGATCAACACTTTTAACAATGTAATGTAACTTTTTCAACCACAAAACTTATTAATAATTACTGCACAAAATAATTTATAAAAATTTTCTGCAACAGATTTCGCAAATCTTCTTCGAGTTCAAACACAGACTATTTTCACTTTTCCTCACTTATTATCGGGTGTCGCAGTAGTGACGAAACTCGAAGTCGTCTGAATTAAAAATTTACAATTTGTTCATGACTGTTATATAAATCAATTGACTCCCAACGGTGAGTGATGAGCGTTTAATAGGGTGATCTTGGTTATATTATATATCAAGGAAAATTATTTAGATTTTTTTTTCGATAATGCTTACATATGTGAGCTTACAAGGCAAATAATTTGTCTTACTTCTTCCTTATACAATTGACACAGTTGGAATGAAATAGTTTAAGGAATGCAACTCCTAATTGATTTGCCCATTATCAATTAATAATGTCTTTAAACACCGATTTTTTATAATACCAATCAATAGTAAAAAAATAGGGTTATCTATAAATATTACCGCACGTCCTAGCAGAAGGAAAAATGAGAGAAAAATTGTTACCCTTTGCAAGGCATAAAACATTTCACCACCCTAATAATAATTCAGAAAAGCTAAAAATCTACACAGTGATAAGTTTGTGGCGAACTTGCAGAAATTATACGCTAATTGTGGTTCTTGAGTTTCATTGATTAGACAGTGACGTCAGATTGCGGTACATACGATTAGGAATTGTGATAACAATATATTACTAATTTACTACTTTAAAATATTTTGCCCTTGGAGTTAACGCAACTATATTTGTGACGATTTTGGCTGGAGTAAAACATAATACATATACAAAAGTTTTGTTTATCGAGACAATTTGATATTATGAGCATTACATGAAGAAAATAATGGGTGCTTTTTTAGACGTGTGAAGCAATACTTTTTCGGAATTATAGTTTGCCATTTTATCATGAATAAAATGATCCGAAACTTTCTCTCTTTGCTTGTTGAGAGAGCCTCTCAGGGGGGGCCAAGACAGAATTGCAAACCAATTCTGATTTTCAATGGTGTCACAGAACTGTTTGGATTTTTGTCTTTTCGAACATATGCAAAACAAATATTCGATCAGCTGTTTACTAATGTGGCAAAACTTGCAAATGAATACATTTGGAAGCAATGCTATTAAAGTTTTTAATGAGTTTCGAATTAAAGAAAGATTTTAAGAGATAACTTTTATTGAATGAATAAAGACGCATTTGGTGTTAAATTTTCATTTTTACGATTTTTCTTAATTGGCGAGCAGGATAGAAAAAAAAACTGAACGTCATATGGAATGGGTGCAAAGTTTATTTTTGGCAATAAATTACATAGGTTTGAACATATTTTTTTAGACCAAAATAATTTTTTTTTTTAATTTTAAATTTTTTATAACGCTAATCCTTTCCTCTTTGCCGTAGGAATCCGCGGCATTTCGATTTTGGCTAAGTTTGAACATATTTTTTTAGACCAAAATTATTTTTTTTTTAATTTTAAATTTTTTTATAACGCTAATCCTTTCCTCTTTGCCGTAGGAATCCGCGGCATTTCGATTTTGCCGTAGAAACGTGTTAGCTGATTGCTCTCTCACAACGCAGGGTTGCCAATATCGATATACAGTAGTAATTATAAAAGTTGTCTTCAATATGTTTGAAATTTTCTTAAAATAACTCAAAATCAGAGTCGAATGCTATTATTTATGAATATATAAACTATTTATTTATATAACTATTTTTTGTTTTCAGTTTTGATATTTTAGATTATGAAAAATTGTAATTGAAAACTTAGATATGAACAAAACTATTAGGCTGTTCACGATAAGGTGGTTATCGGGTTATGTGGTTATGTGTTAAGTAAACAACAACAAAATGCGGAATGACAAAATAACCAACTTTGACCAATCCAGACCCTTGTTTACAGATTATGTGGTTGTTTGCTTAATTCCAGTGTTAGAAAGTCGTTGGAGTTTTACTAAATGGCAGCACAAAAAATAAATAAAACTAAGCGAATGGCATTTCCATTTATATTTTCTAATTGGAAATTCGGCTATTAACAGCTGTTTTTTGTTTACAATTGCATTGTGACACTGTTCAGGGCGCAAGATGTCTGCAAATTTTATACAAAGAATTTTTGAACCCTTAAAATTCGGATTATTTAATAAGCACATACCTTCAATAAAGTCCATTTCCTGAATGGCAGAACTTATTTTAAATTCCATTATGTTGCTTTTAAACTTTGTTTAGGCATTTTATAAGTAGAAATTTCATTGAACTTAAAATGTAAACAATGCACAGCTGTTTGTGTAAAAATAAGCATATAACCATACAATATGGGATGTTCACGGATCATAGAGGTTATTTTTAATCTAATAACCCCATAACCCGATAACCCGATAACCACCTTACCGCGAACAGCCTATATATAAGCGTATTGGCAACATTGTTCAAATGAAAACAAAAAAGATGGCGGATTTCTGCGCTTTTACCCCGCGCTCTTTCTTTTGACACATTTTGCTCGCTAAAAGCAGAGATAAATTTATTAGAAACTCTTTTCTTGCTCTCTCGCTTGTCAGCTGCCAGCGGACCCTGTTTTTTTCTGAGCTGGCAACAAAACACAATCAGGGTCTCGTCAACCAGCAGTTAGTGAAAAAGCCGGGATGCCAGAAGAGCAGCGCTAATACGAACTGCCAAAATTAGTGCGTTGTTGAAGTTTTGTGAAATTAGATGTCAGTAGTTAGTTAGAACTAAATAGAGCAGGTACCATCTTCTATAAGAGTGTACAGCTGCTGGCGTATGCCGATGATATTGATATCATTGGCCTCAACACCCGCGCCGTTAGTTTTGCTTTCTCCAG
>NW_017535519.1:1581924-1583832 GCF_001853355.1 Bactrocera latifrons | reverse complement strand
GGCGAATATCGCATTCGATGGAATGATGAGCTGTACGAGATATACGACGACATTGACATAGTTCAGCGAATTAAAAGACAGCGGCTACGCTGGCTCGGTCATGTTGTCCGGATGGACGAAAACGATCCAGCTCTGAAAGTATTCGACGCAGTACCCGCTGGGGGGAAGCAGAGGAAGAGGAAGACCTCCACTCCGTTGGAAGGACCAAGTGGAGAAGGACCTGGCTTCACTTGGAATATCTAATTGGCGCCACGGAGCGAAAAGAAGAAACGACTGGCGCGCTGTTGTTAACTCGGCTATAATCGCGTAAGCGGTGTCTACGCCAATCAAGAAGAAGAAGAAGTTAGTATAATTATTTATATATAGTATATTATATCTATGGGTGATATAGGCCTACTGTTGAACCGAATACAAAATAATTATATCGGTAATGCGCTATTTGCATACCTCAGTGGTAATGTAGAAAAAGCAAAATACCCAAAAGTTATTTATAAAATGCCCATTCTAATATTTTTGAGCGGTGGCATCATTGGCAAATGTTATAAAAAATGACAGCTCTCTCTCGAGCCAAAGAGTCTCGTATCAAGTTATCTATGCTAAAAGACACACAAAAGCATTCGATCGGTATGTGTGCGCATGCGGTTTTCTCGTGTATGGGTTTGTGCGCGTACCGATCCATGCTCGCGAAAATGTTTGATTTTTTGCGATCGGTGTGCGCACATGTGTGTTGTGTATGGTGTATGGAAATTTCATTTCTCTCATGTCGCCGACCAGGGAAGATCGTGGACGAACAATGGCAAGTGTTAAGGGGGGAGCCGGCTTTAGAGGCTTCAAAAAATCGATTTTTTTGAGGATTTCTTTGGGAGGGATAGAAATAATTTATACAAGTGAAATTTCTAGTCTTTATAGTTATATATTTGAACATATTCCACAAATTTTTTGGATACGAAATCTTTCATATTCTGCCTTTGGGAAGCAATTGCTCGATTCATCTCGCATGTACATTTTCCGGACGGCGGGCAGAATGCAGGTCGCAATTTCTGTCAGAAACAAAAAATTTTTTAATAAATATTTCTAGTTAAACTAAGAAAATCTCAAAAAAAAAGTGTAAAATAAAAAAAAAAAAATATTTACAATTGAAAAAAGTGGTTTTTGTCCAAAAGAAACTTTACTTAATGTTGTTTAAAAATATGTTCAAATTGGACTTTTCTTAGTTTATTTATTATAGTTTAGTGTCAAAGATAATAAACTTTGCCCCATATTCCATTCGACGTTTAGTCGACAATTAAGAAAAATCGTAAAAATGAAAAACCGAGAAATCGCGCGTCAAAGTTTTCGCTTTTCGCCCAAGCGCTCATATATCTGCGAGACGCTCGGTCACTATTTCCCTTCTAGCTACGATAATATTTCGAATTCTCCTCTATAACTATAGATATTTTAGATAATTTTTAAAGAAATTTAAGCAAAAAAAAAAAGCTTCTAAAGCAGGCTACCCCATTAATAAAGATTTCGTATCAGAATTTATTGATCTTATAAAAAATTAATTTGGCAAGCGAAAGTGATAAACGTAAAAATATAATTGAGAAAAAAAAAGTTGGAATAACTTATTAACGAAATGCAACGAAATAGATAAAAGGGCTACATTAGAAATAAATTCCAAGAAATGTTCCGCTTGCCTGTGGCACATGTTCACTGCGTGAAGAACGAACGCAAAATCATGGATAATATGATACGAAACTTTAGCATTGGCTCTCTTTTTCTCTCAAACGCGTTCCCTGATTATTTGACAGCGATGAAGATCAGGGAATTTCTGACAATTGATTTCAGAAAAGGCGGGATGCCAGAAGTAAACCGCTATAATTACCTGACAAAATTAGCGTGAAATGAAATTTCATTGAACTGTGCGAA
>NW_017535519.1:1570898-1581774 GCF_001853355.1 Bactrocera latifrons | reverse complement strand
TATTTTTCAGCAGTGACATCAATGACAAATGTTATAAAAAATACTAGTTTTGACAGCTCTCTCTCGAATCAAAGAGTCTCGTATCTTATTACCCATGTCCATTTCATGCCTTCTCTGAAATCAACTGTCAGAAATTCCCTGATCTCCATCGCTGTCAAATAATCAGGGAACGCGTTTGAGAGAAAAAGAGAGCCAGTGCTAAAGTCTCGTATCATATTATCCATGAAATGGATTTGTGTGTCGTGTATAGGCGAAACGAATTCACACATGTGTTCGAACGCACATGTGTGTCGTGTATGGGCCCTATAAGGAAGGAAGGGAGTAGCGTTTTTCGCTGTTCCTGCTATAACACCATTCATAAGCTGACATTGGCCTCTGTAGTTGGTTGTAACTTACTTAAATGCTAGTATGGTTGCGTAAAACACATCAATATACAAATATGATTTATAACGCAGATGAAAGCATCCCAATATTTCAGCATTGACTGCTCAGAGCTCAAGTAAAGCGACTTTTGTATACCATTGAAGCACGTTTTGTCATTAACTAGGAGGATGAATGCCGTCTAAAACATATGTATTTACCACTAATCCGACGATAGAGTGAGGTATTTCACACATTTTGCTGTTTAAAACGGCGTAACTTGTTGTATGCGATTGGTAACTTAGTTTAGAAGACACGGTACGGTTGTTTATGTCACTCGTATTAGAAAACCTTGGAGATAGAAGTTAACAGCGGCTGGAAAGCAACAAGATAATAAGGCTACTATTTTTGGAGGAATTGAAAAATTTAAACGTTAACTTTGCATTAGTAAATCCGGTCACTGTTTTTTCTACATTTATGTTCACTCGAAAAGTGGAAATTTCTTGTTACTTCTATAAAAATATGTATAAATGTTGTCCTGTATTTTTTATGCATTGCTTGCTATTTTCTTTCGTTTCTTTTATTTCATTTACTGCATTCCATCAGTTGTGTTAGGTATTTGTTACAATGGGTCGCCAAAGAGGAAAAACTTCTGTATCCGAGCGTGAACTAGTCATTTATCATAACAAAAAAGGGAAAATTCTTCGCGAAATCGGTAAAATTGTGAACAGAAGCTTTTCAACAGTGCAGTGTACAATTAAGAGATACAAGAAAGGTCAAGGAGTGAAAAATAAAGAAAAACGTAGTACAAAAAAAATATTTAGTGCTGAAAATGAACGCTGGATTATAAGAGAAGTGAAGAAAAATCCTACAATAAGTGCTCCTAAACTTGCATTGGCAGCACAAAAATATTTGCATAAGTCCGCTAATCCAGAGACTATACGAATAATTCTACGAAAAAATAATTACTATGGGCGAACAGCTAGAAACAAACCATACATAAATGAACGTAATAGAAAGAAACGACTGACCTTTGCAAAAGAGTATTTAGGAAAGGATTTCGAGTATTGGAGAAACGTTATTTACGCTGATGAAAGTAAATTTAACCTATACACATCTGATGGTAAAGTTTGCGTGTGGAGAAAACCGAACGAAGAGTTGAAACCAGCAAATTTACGTCCTACCGTGAAACATGGCGGTGGAAGTGTAATCGTTTGAGGGTGTATGTCTGCTAGCGGCGTTGGTAAATTGTTTTTTATCGACGATATAATGAACTAATACACTTGCCTAAACATCCTCAATCAAAATTTGAAAAGCAGTGCAGAAAAATTGGGCATCCTGGATAAATTTATATACTACCAGGACAATGACCCTAAACATAAAGCCCATAACGTACGAATGTGGTTATTGTTTAATTGTCCAAAAGTACTAGAAACGCCCCCTCAATCGCCAGATTTGAACGTGATTGAGAATTTGTGGAGTCAATTGGAAATTGGAATCAGAAATTATCATATAACTAACCGGACAACTCTGAAAAAGGCACTTCAAGAGGAATGGGACAATATATCGAGCGAATACTGTACAAAGTTAGTTCAATCAATGCCAAAACGATTACAAGTAGTTAAGATTTCTAATGTTAATGTTTTCTTTATTTCTTTGTCTAATATTGCAAATGTATGAGTTTCATTTTTATGTCTAATTTTAATTATTTTTTATGAATGCAATGTTTGTTTAATACTTTGTAAAAAAAAAATTAAAAAAAGTAAGCAAATTATAAGAAGATATTTCAACAATGATAAAATAATTGGTATATATAAGAAACAAGTGAATTAAATATAACTTCTCAAACGAAATTGTTTTCGATTTGTTTCGTATGAGTTTCATTTTGACTCACTGTATGTACATCCTGGCATGGATGTTATCGCGAGTGTATTTCAAACATGTTTTCAGAAGATTGTTTTTATTATATTTAATATTACATTTCATTTTTTTTTCGCTCATTCGTTCGCAGAAAATATTTATTTTGTAGTTTACTCCCTCCTTGAAATTCAGGCTACGCCACTGTTGGGCGCCAATCGGAAAAGCACAGAATTATTACATGCGTGTGAGCGTTGTTCAAATTTAATTTGACACATAAAATGTTTCATTAATGTCAGCGGTTGAGAATACAACTCGCAGTTTAACTGAGTTCTCGTGTTGTTGTTTATTTACTAACAAATACATACATACATACTCGTATTACACATTTACATACGTGTGCGCAAATAATGTTCCTGCATGTGCCTCTCACCAACTTCCGAACTTCTGCGGAAAAGTGATAAGACATAACTAGATGGCAATTGGCGCTCTCGAGTGGAGTGGGAAACAACTTTACAAATATTACAATGATTCTTTTAGTGTACGTGTGCTCGTATTAGTATTGCCTACCGTCGTGTATAACGGTATGCTGGGTTTCAACAATGTCTGGCTTAGATTTTCATGCGGTAATTCGCGATCGAGTTGGAGAGGATGAAGAAGTGCCTATAAATTTGATACTGGTGTCGGATTAATTAATAGCACTACGGCTAGTATTGGTTAAGGTGTTCTTAAAGTATATATATAGTAAAATATTCCCGTTCTAAAACATTTCTTAGAAGTATGTGTAGCTAATTTGTTGAAATTTCTCACTTTGAGCATGTTCTTAAAAGACCCCAATTGAAAATACAAAAAGAGTAATAGTAGGAATCTTTATTTGAAAAGCTACATACTTGTACACACTTAACTCTTTTAAATTTATTGAATATCATTGAATGTATAAATACACATTTTCCAACGAATTAATGTACACAAATTATTCAGTGAAATTTATAGGGAACCTTTATAGCATGCTGAATGAAAAAATAATACAGTTGTACAAAACAAAAAATCAAAAAAAAAAAAAAAAAAAAAAAAAAATGCTGCCCGGAATATGTTAGGAAATTTTGGTGTTTTCGAATGCCGAAATATGGATATGCTTTTGTTTTTATGATTATTGGATATCTTATATTTTTATTAATTGTAGACTTGTTAGTACTAAACTTTAGTACTTTCCTCCAGTAATGGTCAGATTAAATATGCGAAAAGTACTGCGGAAGGTTTTCATAAAAACATAAAATGCAAATATCGAGACTTATAGTCCACAATATATTTTGTTTTACCCAATGAAAATTTTTCTATCGTTTCAAAAATTATTTCCATCTTCACAGAAACAATGATGATGATGGTGGCCTTAAATTCCAAGCAATCGGTACTGTCTACCAAAGTTATTTTCTCAAAATCAAGGATATGGTTTTAATTAGATGTGCAGAAAAATTTCGAAGTTTAGTATGAAAAAGTAGAAAGTTTGAATACTTGATACACAATTAATTAAAGATACAGATCTTATCTTAGTTATGACTTTTCTAGAAAGTGAATCGTGTTAAAGTTTTGTCTTGATAATCGCTAATTTCCAAGATAACCATAATGTATCAAATTATGAAGAAATCGTGCAAAATATGCACACATTTTCAGACTCTATGCACATGAAGCATGAAAACTTCAACATGCTAGAACACTGTACTCCCGATTATAACGGTATGTCACTTGATCACTTGACCCCGTCGAAACAGCACGTTTCCTGGGCCTACCGTTGGACGGCCTCGATAACATCCACACTAACGGCGACTAGATAGCCGCTAGAATAACAACAAAAATCTAAAAGTGATTGAAGAAAAATATCAAAGTTTATGGGATTGATACAGGACGAGATTACTGATGATCCTTGAAAACATTATCGACTTCAAAACATCTTTTTATTGTAATACATCACGAGTTTTAGACATTTGCCTCTCTGTTTACTTCGATCTATTCTTAAATAATACAACAATACAAATACAGCGTTTGTCCGGAAAGTAATAGGACTGATTCTCTTTCGCGCGACTATACTTCGCAGGAATGGATTCGGTAGAGGGCGTTCCTAGCTAACGAACGAGTTGGTTGGTCTCCGAGCACCTGGAGAGTCAGGACAAGCATTTTCGCGTGACGTGATAATGAATTCCTCTCCAAGCAATTCCTGCTAGGATGCTTTCGTAGAAATCATACTTGAAGTTATCTGCTTGGAGCGGAACCGCCTCATAGGAGCATCAAGAGGTCATTCCTTGACCACGTCGATGACATCGTACAATACGCAGGCAGGACCTCGGACGCAACAGACTTTCGACAAGCACTGACCGCCATTCACAATGGAGCCATCAACACCTTGACCGACTCCCTTGCCGTGAATGGCGTACTAGGAGTCAAACCACCACCCATAGCAGACGAAGAGCTCGAGTTGCCGCGAGAAACGCGAGTGACCCTTGCGCAACTTCGTTCTGGATATTGTGACATACCTAATGATTGTCCTGCATGCAACGAGTCTCCGCATGACAGTGACCACCTCTTTCCATGCCCAACCAACCCTACCCATCTAACACCCTTTTCCCTTTGGTCCGACCCCGTCGAAACAGCATGTTTCCTGGGCCTCCCGTTAGATGACGTCGACGACAATACTGATACCCCTCACCATCCTAACGGGGACTGATAACCRTTAAAACAACAACAACAAGACGACAGACGGAATCCTAACAGCATCCACCTCGGCTCTCAAGGCTATTCCGGAGAATGCCTTCCGTGACGCCTTCAATGCTTGAAAATCGCTGCATGGACGCAGAAGGAGCCTATTTTGAAAGTTTTTAAAGAATTGTAACGATTTTTTTTAATCGACTCAGTCTTATTACTTTCTGGACAAGCCCTATATATCCATATGGTAAAATGAAAATAAGGGAGAGGAAATCTCATAAAATCAATGATAGTCGCACGAGCTATTGAACTTAAAATGGAGTTCTATTATATTATTTTAATATTAGACTTGTTAGTTTGCGAGTATGTTTGAAAGAGTTAATTGCAGAAAAGACGATTCAACAACTTTAAGAAAATGAAAGTGCTGTTTTACAATGTCAACGCACTCACAATGAAGAGTAATCGCAGAGACTGAGGCGTATTTTAGAGTAAAGAGAAATCTTACTACAAATATGGTATAGATAAAAAGTCTATCGTATGACTACTGCCATATTTAGTAATATAATGTAATTTTACCGCAAAATGTGTTTTTCCTTAACTCGTTAGCCCTTTTTAGTCCGCCCCTTAAAGTCTCTTTAGTTTTTGCTGTACTGTATATAAGCGTCACAGCAAACGTTGCCAGTGAAATTTCATATCTTTGAATTCAGAATCCAAAAGTAATTGAACGCAAATGACTTAATTACTTTGTGGAACTCAGAAATAAAATATAATAGCCACTGTCGGCATAGTATCCCAACAATTACACAACTTTTCGACCACATTCAAAAGCGCGTTCGCATAAATCACAGACTATTTGCTCGAAAATCCTTATCAGACAATGACACTCGCATTTAATTTTGTTCGACTGACTTGTCAATTTGATGGAAAATGAAATTTAAAGTTTGGTGCTCATATTTGCTTATACAAACACATACATGTAAGTACATATGTATGTACTTATGCACACGTGCATGCTTAATTAATAGTTTACTCCATTCAACTTTATGGTAGCCACAATAGCAACCGGCACTAAGTTTTATTGTTCATGCGCCATGGGCGCTGACTGTGGCAACATCTCGGTTTGACAGTTCTGTGGCAAGAACTTTAAGTCTTTTATAGTTCAAGGGTTTCATGTGAGTAAAGGAGTGTATAAAATTATTTAAAATATAAACCTTGTAGTTGGAGGTCTCCATCATTTCAAATATAATATTATGGTCGCAAAAATTAAATTACTATGCCCGCATAATTGTATGTACACACATATACAAACATATGTTTCTCGTTATACGCTACGTGCTTCAATATTTCAGTTTATTAGAACATTCGCGTGCGCGCATATCATTGCTATGCATCATGTACGCCAAGTTTTGGAAGTTTCTAAAGCTTCTCACACAGATAATTACAGAAACCAACTATTTTTATTATTAAAAATAACATGCAGGGCGCAATTTTCATAATAACTAATAGCAGAAACAGTCAAAAACGCTGAATCGTGGGTCGTGTCAGCTGATTCGACCTATCTTATGGGCGCGCAATGTAAGTGTCCAGTGAAAAACGCTACTCCCTTCTCTCTTTGACGTCGGATGACGTGAGAATCTRCAGCATTTTGGTTTTTGCCGTCTAAACGTGTCAGCTGATTGCTCTCTCACAATCCAGGGTTGCCAATATCTATATACTGTAGTAATTATCAACTTTTATAATTCAATCTGTTCGAAATTTTCTTAAAATAACTCAAAAGAGTCGAATGTTATTATTTATAAATATATAAACTATTTTTAATAGTTTRTTTTCAGTTTTGATATTTTATATTATAAAAAATTGTAATTGAAAACATAAATGTGTACAAAACTATATGTGACCTGGTCTACAAAAAGGGAGCTAACGTGCGACAACTAGTTTTCTGGGAAACAGCTATTAAAAGACTCGTTTCGTCAGTTTCTCGTTATCTCATTAATTTTTCTCCTTTCCAGAGGCTTCAAGGACGTCCGGTAAGTGTTGTTTTTGGTCGGAATATTATTATAGTTCATCGTGTAAGTTGCTAGTGTGGAACATTTAAAAAAGTAACACTGAAGAAGTGATGTTTACTCTAATACCGCGCAGCTGCTGTTGTCTTGTTTTCATTCGTCTCCCTTTCTGAATGTTCTGTTATCACATTTGTGTAAGTGTTTCTGTTATTTATCGTCTTCGCATTTCGCATGAAATGAAACATGAGTGTTGATGAGGAGTTCAGAGCCGTATACGGACAATATTTCCATGAAAAGGATGATGAAAACAATGAAGAGAGCGATTATGATGAAGACGAAGTATGTGTATCTCAGGCAGAAGATGATACCGAACCAACTTTTGTTAAGATTGACCTGTCTGTTGTTGAAGTAAAGGAGGAGGGGCTGGTAACAAAATTTCTGTCAAAAGATTGTTGTAATAATAAATGTCATACACTGATACCACGGGAAATGATCGAGAGTACGCGGAACAATTGTTTAGAGATGTCGAAAAATGAACTTAATTTAGTGATACTAACGAGTAACGAAAAGCTAGAAAGTGTATACACAAAGCTTGCTGGGCGGATCCAAAGTCATTTAAACCGGCTGAAATCGAAAAAGCTGTTAAATTCATCGAGTCTATAGCCGATTTAATGGCTCTTCCATTGCCCGGACGACTCCCAAAATTTAAGGATTTTCGGATAATGAAACTGCCGTCCAGCGAGACGAAGTCCTCAATTTATCGAAAATACATTTCTTCACTCACTGATGACGAATTGAAGATGAGTAATCGCAGTTTTCGACGCATATGGTCCAAATACATACCCTACGTTACAGTTATGAAACCAGCGGATGATCTCTGCGATGTCTGCCGTGGTAAGTAGCTCATTATTTGCTCATTTTATAGTTGTATCAAACGTTGAGATTAAATTCAGTATTTTTTTCTTTTAATAGGAAACGCAATATCGATTCCGCAAGCCAAAGGTGTTACTGACATTGAACGCAAAACAAAACAAACAAACAAAGTCAAACAAGTTATGACTTTTTGGATTCTATCACGTGAAAAAGCATCTCATCTTCCATCCGAATCAACTAAAAAGTGAAAAGTGATTTTTTGACACCTAAGCCCCTTTTCCGTAGACCAGGCCACATATATGCATATTGAGCAATGACAACATTATTCAAATGAACATAAACAAAAATGGCTGACTTCTGCGTTTTTGCCACGTTCTCAACTGCTCACACATTTTGCTCGATAAGGAAGGAAGGCAGTAGTGTTCTCCACTGTTTCTGCTATTACTAAATGCTATATGCTGTAGAAGACCGATCTGAACAACTTTTTTTTGGATATCGTGTTGTTGTCTTGGACAATATTAAATGCCCAATTTCGTGAATATATGTATATTGTCAAATAAAAAGGTTTTCCATACAAGGACATGATTTTGATCGTTCAGTTTGTATGGCAGCAGTAGTCCAATATACGAAATTTCAGATCAATATCTCATAAATGGAGAGACATGGTCAAATCGACTCAGCTCGTCGCGTTGATCACAAATATGTTGTATTTCATAGGGTTTCCTTTTGCGTGTTACAAACTTAACGTTGTTAATGTACCCTGTTTGGTTTACAAAAAGGCAGAAGACTGCAAATAAATACAGTTCCTCAGAAAATTAATCACCATTCACGTTTGACTTTGACATTTTGAAAATCCTGAGAAGACTTTAATACTACTTTTCCTTTTTTAAATAAATTTTATAATAAGTTATTCTTGGACAAGCCGTGAAAACAATTTTCGAAATCATTCAGTCGTTTCAAAACTTTTAAAGGTGGTGAGATATCGGCAGTAAGATATACACCATACCATTACCAGTATCTAAATTGTATGGTTTATGGTGTTTGAGTAGAATTTCGCCTACAAACTTCGCTCATATTTTTGAGAAGATCATCCCATCCTGGTTGCCCTATTTTGTATTACATTTACGACGGTTGCATGTTATATTCTGGGTTTAGAGAATGGATACTTATATTAATAATCAAAAATAGTTTTATTTTTTTTTTCAAAATATTCTCCATTAAGATCTTGCTTGAAAATGCTTAGTGTGCGAACGACTTTTGTTCGGATCGTCTAGAAGCACCCATACAGTCGACTGCTGTTTACTTTCGGGTTCACACGCGTTAATCCATGACTTACCACCTTTCAGATGTACTTGACGTGTTTCGAAGCACCGCTTGCGTATTTTTGTATTGACAAATTCAAATCAAAATTCAGTCAAATGTTCATGCAATATTGAATGTATGCTGTTTGCGCACAACATCAATTGTTTCCGGAACAACAACTGATTTTAGACGATCTAAATATAACATCGAAAATGCTAAAATCTGCAATAAAGTTGTGAGTTGCCAGATTGCAACAATAGGGTTGTCAATTCCGGAAATAATAAATGCACCCTACATACCAACATAACCATAAGCTGAGTCGCCTAAAGCCCGCTGATAGATTTTCAATTGAAAGAATGTTTGATAGGCTTAGATCGTTACCATAAAAATCAATCCAATGGTAATCCAAAGCGTGGAATTATGTGCCTTTAGAGTTCATCATTCACGGCTTCAACTGATTTGAAAGATAATTTTCCAAGTTGTCGAATTTTTAACTTTGGTTTGTGTCTTATAGTATTTTATAACTTTTCCCTTATCGCTCTTATAACTTTTTGTTTGAGCTCAAATTTATTATTTTTCCGCAACCACAAACCAAGGTTTCACTGATAGCATGTGTGTATTAGTGTGCGACATTTCTTTCGCCTTGATGTGCTGTTTAGAGTCACTGGTTTAGACGTTTGCTGTTTATTATTAGCAAATCAAAATTTTTCAGAGAATTTCGCTAACTCTGCCATGGAGACTTCCAACTTTGAATTTTTTTGTATTCTGTTATAAAAGGCGTGAGAGAGTGTTGGTCCTCATCCGCCCTTCTTTAGAAAGTATTTCACGTTCAACAAAATACTACATAGATTTGAAACAAATTTGATCCTTGCCATTTTCGTTACGTTCTCTTCGAAAGAAACGAAATCGGTCTTAAACTACGCCACTCTCCGATAGAACGCCATTCTAAAATCCGTCAGCCACTTTTACAATTCAATAGAAAGAAAAATGTAGTACTAACGAAGATGTAAACAGAAACTCAGTATAGCTTAAGCAATTCTGAACTAAATATATAAATAGTAGATCGAAATCGTTGCTGCCCTCAAATACAGAAAATTAAAGTTTCATATTTATTTTTATCTTTTTAGTTGTTGTGTTAAGACAAAATAACAAAATTGCAAAGCAATATAAATGTCAATCAAGTTTATTAATTGCTAAAATTTTATGATGATGAGTATAGTAAAATAGAATTTCCATAAGCAGTATAAATAGATTTGATTTCAAAATAGCGCATCAGCGTAATATTCTATATATCTATATTTATATTTGTATATACATAAATATACATAGTATAGAGATACGTTTATATTTTTGCATGAGTATAAGACATGCGATTTTGCAGTTTTACATCCAATTAAAAATATCACTATTTACAGCGATATGTTTGTGGGAATGTTACTTATGTATGTACACGTCTGATAATTTTTAATTAAGTAGTTAGATGGAATTTTGTGGGAATGTTACTAACACGTCTAATAATAATTTTGTTGTCGAGCCAGCAACGAGTTACCATCACGCAAGACTATAGCGCAAAAACAAATATGCCCTGCAAGAATATTTATGATTCTAAATGCCTTTGGTGCCATGCAATGCCTTTTATGTTTCAAGTCTTTTAAAGATAATAGGGAATATATCCTCAAAAGACATTTCGTTAATTTTCATTATACTATTCATTATTTAGATGAAAAAGCACGAAAATGTTAAAACAAAAAAAATATATACATATATAAATTAATAGACAAAAA
>NW_017535519.1:1568134-1569357 GCF_001853355.1 Bactrocera latifrons | reverse complement strand
ATTATTTGACAGCGATGGATATCAGGGAATTTCTGACAGTTGATTTCAGAAAAGGCGGGAGCCAGAAGTAAACCGCTATAATTACCTGACGAAATTAGTGTGAAATGAAATTTCATTGAACTGTGCGAACATATTTTGGCAAAATAAATGTTTATGTAAATTAATTAATGATTTTGCATTTTAGTGTTTAATTTTGTGTTTTGTATAATTTATTAAATACCCAATCTAATATTTTTCAACAGTGCTATCATTGGCAAATGTTATAAAAAATGCGAGTTTTGACAGCTCTCTCTCGAATCAAAGAGTCTGGTATCATATTATCCATACATTAAAATAATCGTTGGTGTTTAGTGCATTGGGCAATTTTTATGATGAGTGAAATTATTTAACAAAGAAGTTCAATTAAATTTTGTGTGCAGAATCAAATTTTTGGTTCTGGGGCCAAGGGGATTACTTTGAGGAGGGCAACATACATTTTGAATGTTAAATTTATGAGCAAGATCTTACTATATTTTGCTCATAGTAATAGTTCTCCAAAGTGGTGTCGACAAATTGTTTTTCTTTAAAGCGTTACGAATTTATTACACGATATTTCGAGAAGGCGTTGGCAAAAGCTATATTTATTTGCTTTATAAATCTAATAAAATAAATGAAGCGGAAAAAAAATATTTTTTTTTAATGGACATTCGCGAACTTTTGCTTAAATTGCTTTGATATTAAGTTTCCAGATCATTATAATAGGTTRTCAAAAAAGTCTTGCGGTATTATTTATTTATTATTATTTTATTTTTTCTTTTATAACGGTTTGATGACTCATGCCCAGCTCTTGACCGATGCTACGGCTGCTACTATGCCGGTCTCTTTCGACCAATTCAGCGATTTTATCGCAATTTTCGATGACAGGCCTTCCGGAGCGTGGCGCATCTTCGACTACCTCTACACCAGAACGAAAACGTTGAAACCATCGTTGTGCGGTAGAAATAGAAACTATATCGGGTCCATAAACGGCACAAATTTTATTGGCGGTTTGAGATGCATTTTTGCCTTTATCGTAGTAGTACTGCAAAATATGCCGTATTTTCTCTTTATTTTGCTCCATGTTTGCGACGCTGTTGGCAAGAGTTATGCTGCGTTGGATTTCTAGGCTGACATTGTTGGTGGTGTTTACGCTGGTTCCAAGATAGACGAAATTATCTACAACTTCAAAGTTATGACTGTCAACA
>NW_017535519.1:1557579-1566494 GCF_001853355.1 Bactrocera latifrons | reverse complement strand
TATGGCATGACCCGATGCGACGAATAAAACTAGAACTACGCGCTCTCAGCGCCAACTAGCGAAAATACCGCAAGACTTTTTTGACAACCTAATATTTACCTGCTACATTTTTCTTTACTTAATTTATTATAGTGCTATTAATCTAAAGATACTGTACTTTTTACTGTTTATTAAAATTAACTCAAATACCTTGCAAGAAAAAATTTTGCAGAACACTGACCAAATGACTTGATGCGTGAAAAATGCGACACGCCTTGAAATTATTTTAAAGATTTGCATACATAAATTACAAACTAATGGAGACAACTTATACACCCGCAACTAAGAGCACGAGAATGCAACGTGCGGTATTTAGCAGAAGGCGAGATGTAGTGGTAATTTATTGATTGAAACGCAAAGTGAATTCAAAGTCTTGACAACGAAAATTATATTTTAACTTGTATACCCATTGATCAAAAGCAGACACATACTTTATGCATTTCAAATGACATTAATTGAGATTTCAGGAGTGATAAGCCTCACGGGCGGCAATTGTTAGCATATCGTTTACCAATGTAATTATTTTTTCACAGGATATTTTTTCAGAGTATAATCCCACTTACTCCCAATATAACGGTACTGTTAAAAACTACTAAAAGCGCGATAAATCAATAACTAAATATGCCAGAGACATTAAATTTTACCATCGCGCTGATATGAGAGAGCTCTATGAGAGGCGGTGTGAAAATTGGACGATGAGCCTGGCACCGCCCACTTTAGTGAAATCACATATCTCGGGATCCAAACAACCGATTTCGATTAAATTTAGCACATGGCATTCTTACACAGTCTGGACGAAATCGGACTACAAACACGCCTACTTCCTATATAACACAATTTTAAGTTTCACTTGATTCGTTTAGTTTCCAGTACACGAATCAAGAAGCAATTATTGTAACGGAATAAAATATTGCTCGACTAATGTCTTTAGTATGTGCCACCTCATGACCAAAAATTGTTCAAATCCAATGAAAACTGTTTAAGCCCCTATGTAACGAATCTTTAGACCCCGGTACCCATAGTTGACTTTTGATCGAAAATGTCGGTCAAAGTGTGAGGCACATGACTGAAATTAAAGGATAACTCTTCTCTTATAATGTTATGACTTTATGTCAAAACATGTCTTGAATCGGACCAATACTTCTATTAGCCCGAATATACATAATATAAAGATTTTCGAACTTTGGGGCGACTTTGTACCGCATTTATCGGCCAATATGTGAGTTACCCAATGAAAATAAGAGAGCGTGTTTTACACATAACAATGTATTTTGCGCCTAAAATAGATAAACTTTGGCCAGGATCTACGTAACTTACATCGGGATTTTCGAACATCCGTCTTACTTTACTCTAACTATATGATTGGTTTTACGCCTTAAAGTGTTACCCTGGCTTTGATACCTGCAAGTTGCGAGAGTATGAAATGCTCGCTCGCACTCGAACTTAGCCCTTCCCTACTTGTTTTAGTATTGTATTGCCAGTTTTTATATAAAAAAATGTATTAGTATTTTTTATGCGTTCCCATTAATTTCTTCAGTTATAGTTGCTTTATGTGTTCATGTTTGTTACCTTCTAAAAGTAAACTTTTATAATTATATAAAAAAAATTCTATTATTTCATTTGCTGCAGAAAACATTTAGCCCATACTTCCCGATAAATATGACAACACACAGAAGCTCGCTTATTAAATCAATAGCGAGTAAATAATTTAACTATTTTTCATAGATGTGCACATACTTGTGTGTATATGTTTTATTTTAATTCATTTATTTTGTCACAGAACTTCCGTATTTGCCTCGTTATTTCTAACAAAACAATATTTAAATTCCTATAATACTCTAATTTAGGATTGGCGAACACGTTTGTAACGAATTGGAGGGAAATAAAGCGCACGGTACAAAACAGCCCACGTCTTCTAACGCCAAATGTAAACCGCAGACTGAAAACGGCGCGCAAATGTCAGCAACATTGCAGTGTACGGTTCATTGCTAATCAGCTGTGTGCTCGTTATTGTCGTCAGCAAGTGAAATTTGTTTACATACCCGTACACACATATATTACATCAATTGGATTTATTTTTGTATGGTTTTTATTCATTCAAATGCTAAAAACACTATGGGAAATGTTGCTAAACATTGCGTGTGACGCTTGCAACATGTTGCCGTTGGCAAACCACGAAGCGCTGACTAAACAAAATACTAAGTGTTCGCGTTTAAAATAAACCTCGTTGCGTTAGTAGGGTATGGTCTGCCACTAAAACAGATATTCTACCAACTAAGCAGAGCTTATAATTCAAATGAAGCGCTTTGTGAACTAGTTTATGTGCATACTTTGTAAGAGAATAGTTTTTTGTTCAGGAGAGTGCTTTTGTGTGCCGTCAACAATATACGATTTTATACGATTCTTCCAATAGTTGCCTCAAGTATGCGAGTACAACTGTGTGTAATGATATCATATAGATATATGAAAATGATGCGCTTTAGCTAATAACGAGCGCAAACAATGGCGCACTTCAAATGCATACAATGTTTAACGTGACTATTTCTCCACTATTCGTTCGTTCTTTCCCGAGCTGAGCTGCAGCTGCAGGCAAATGAGCCGCCATAAATAATCTCTTTCTTTGCCTGTAGCTTCCTTTTCAGGGTGTACAAGTTGTGGACCTTTCGTGCAGGATGCTATTATTCGGTTTGTTGTTGATGCTGGTTGATAGTGGTGTATGCTGTGCCGTTCGTCTAGAGGTTAATGGTGTGCAATAAAAATGCGGTTCAGCCCACATTTTGCCTTTTCAGCACGCATATTTCTTGGTTGGCGTAGCACAGTGAATGCCTGGTCAAAAACATTCTTATTTATGTTTTTCAGTATTTGCGTTCTTATAATATATACATAAGTATGTATGTACTAAGCTTTTGGTACAAAGAATATTGTTTGCGGTTGCGCATACGTCACGTAGAGCTGTCGGGCAGTAGCTTAAGAGTCAATCACTTTTGTACTCTCGCAACATTTCGCTACAAAGAGTTGTTGTAACACCTAAAACTAATCGAGATATATGTAGTGATGTACATATACATATATAAATGATAAGGCTCACCGAAATCCGAACTGTTGTCCGTCCGTCAGTGAAAGCGATAACTTGAGTAAAAATTGAGATATCTTAAATAAAGCTAAGTATAGCATTCCATGGTTCTCAAGAGAGTTTTGTTTTGCAAATGAGTGTAATAGGATTATTTCCATGCCCACAAAATACCATGAATGGAAAGTGTAAAGACCAAATATAAAACTGTTATACAGGTTCCCTTCGATAAATCGGATACAAGTCTTTCTCTAGGACCGCAGCAAGTACCTTGGGCTAGTCTTGGACAGCAAGCTGATGAGGAAGCACAATGTGGTAGAAAGACCCAGTCGTGCTATTGTAAGACCAATTCTGCTTTTCAGTGCAGTAGTATGGTGAACAGGCGTAACGGGATTAGTAAGAACCAAATTCTAACGGCGGCTCTTGAACTGGTACTAAACCTGTCCCCTATATATCTCTTCGCTTATAACTGCGCAGCAAAATCCAACTTTTCAATTGGGAAAAAAGGTTCAAAGTAAATATAGAAAAACTAGAGGACCCGTTCACGTTTTACTGTGGCTGTTACATAGGTAGTACAACTAATATCATCTTTATGATTTCTCTTATCTTATAATCTTCTAGATTATAACTATTAGTTAAGGTGATATCGCATTTTTGGTGAAGCAACTTGTGTTAGTTTACAAAAAAATTAATCAAAAAGCATTTCGTGCGTTAAGAAAGCATTGGTTTTTGGATGAAAATGCTGTTGAATTTGGGCTGTGCACCAGTGAAATTAATCGTCAGCATAGTGGTCTGCATATTATGAAACGGTTCTCTTGCGTGGCAAGACAAAAAATCGGCTAGCAAGGTTATGGCCTCAGTCATTTGGGATGCCATGGTATACTATTCATCGAATGATTACTGAGCCAGTTTTAATTCATTGCACTGTGCAGTTCTATTTCACTATTCCCAATATTTAGCAATTTTATTATTTTTTAGGGAAGATCAGTTTGAAATATATACACTTCATCGTTACCGTTTAAATATTGCACTGCTCTGTGCAATGCTTCGAAAAGATTGCTGTATATCTCAAATTATAATAGACATTTTTATCAACACTTCAGTTATTTTCATTCTAGATATCGCGTTTGGTTTGTCAAGAATACATTTGCGTCCTTCGCCCATAATCTAACAAAGTATACGCAAAGCCTTGACGACGCTTGTTATGCATTGTTGTTCTATCTAATAGTTAACAGGTATGAAAAAAATGTAATGGCTAACGAAGCTGTACTGAATCACCCAATTTATTACTTAAGGACGAACAACCCTGTCCATATTATGAAAACTTACTATTGGTCTGCAGATGTCGCCTTTTAAGGTTTGAATATTGGATACTGCGGTGGTAGCGCAATCTGATCCAATGTAAAACATTCCAAATTATCAATTAATTAAAAATAAAAAATTAATAAAAAAAAAAAATTTCCAATGGACCAAATTGTGAATCTAAACCATTCTCGAATCTCCTTGAACACACTAAAAAATTTCATCGAAATCGGTCTAGTCGTTTAGGAGCAGTTCAATTACAAACACACGGTCAGAAGATTTATATATATAAAGATATGGTTGGCGATAAGGTACGTTAGCTGCGCGCAACACTCCAAACGTTTATACGGATGGCTCGAAAATAGAGGATGGAGTTAGTGGAATAAGTTAAGTGAATATACTGTCCAGAGTTAAGCATAAGACAGCCCCTCGAGTTACCGGACCACTGAAGTATATTTCAAAACAAAAAACAATGAAATAGGGGACGAGATTGCCAAGAATGGTGTACGGCTAATACCCGTAGCATGGTAAAGAAAATCAAAACACGATGGAACGAGGTACGTGGATGCAAAACTTCAAAAGTTGTGTGCAAAACGGTAGACAAAAGTCCTATTGGCACTCGTTAGAAGGTCACTGGTCACTGTCTGGTGGCGACACACGCGCGCAGAATGGTGCTAACAGACCGATAAGACTGCAAGAAATGTCTAAGCAAGGCACTAGTCAAACATTGGAGCATCTCTTGTGCACTTGTCACACTTTGACAAGACTACGCTGAAAGCTTCTGGGATTCCCATGCTATGATACATTGGAGGAGGTATCGATAGTGAGGCCGCATAGTCTGTTAACATTTGCGTCAAACGCAGGTATGCTTAACCGGTATCAACTGAACTTCGTCTGGTCTCATAAAGGACTAAAACTGGTCTATGTGTGGGTTATACCTACCAGACTAACCTAAACTATTCGGTACAGTTATTAAAGTGAAGGATTTGCGGTTCAAAAATTTTAAAAAGTAGGTAAAATAAAAGGTTATGCTGAAAACTGCTAGTTAGCGAAACTAAATTAGTAAATGCGTAATAGACAGTATTTAAGGTGGTGCTCAGGAGTGCTATGGCATTCATGAATCATAAAACTGTTGTTGGAAATTTACAAAAATTACCTTTTGTGTACTAATTATGTGCAGACTTCAATGCGCTGTAAAAGTTATTACTAGTTAAATGTAATGAGAGACTTTATCTCGAAAACCCCAATACTTTAAAATGGAAAATACACAGTAACGAGCCTAAAGAATATCAAACGTTTCTGTTTTCACTTCCTAATTCTTTCTATATTCTATTTAATCAGCAATAATAGTCTAGAGAGAGCAATAAACGCGGTGACGGTCACGGTCAAACGCAGATGTACTCAATTACAATCCCTCCAGCTGCTACCTCACAACCGCTAGCAATGATAAAGTAATTTCCATCGTTGTAGTATTCTCGTATCTTTTGGATTGTAAATAAATTGTCTGCGATTCTGATGATGAAAATATGCAACTATTACCGGGAGCAATCAGTAAATATTTTTACGAGTCTCTTTATGAACTAAGTTTTGTTTTATTTGAATTGAGTAACGAGGTCACAATAATAAAAATATAAAAAATTTAACTAACAGTGTGCATTTTTGGTCAACAACACTATTCGGTTAGTTGTTATTAAACGTAATCAATTAAGACTGAAGATAATACGTCTTCTAGCTTTAATTGAATACCTATACATAAATGGAAGCGCAAACTTCGTAAGTGAGTGCGAAAAGAATGTAGTTTAGGATTCCTCTGAATTCATTGGCGATTTGTTACGATTCACTGCATCTAAAATTCAAATTTTGTTTCATTTTAGATGACGATATCTACTCTATGTAAGTACTGTATTGAAGATTGAAAAATAACACAAGAAAAATGTTACTTGGTTTAACCGAAGCTATAATATTGTTCACAGTTCGATCTTTATTGCAACGGGTATAAAAAGATATTTATTCTGATTTGGATCGGACATTTGAATGGAAGCTATAAGCGCCTCAGTGAAAAAAATAAAAACGTGAATGAATTCTTAAATGTTTTGTTGGAAGTTACAGCTAAAGAACAGAATTTTGAGCTAAGTTGGCTGAGGTTCTTTAAATATGCCATAACAGAATGCCAATGTTTTAAGAGAAAAGAAAGAATGAGTTTCCATTGAGCTCCATTTTTATTTATATTTATTTTTCTTCAGTTGGACCAACTTCTTGGAGAACTAATGCTTCTCTAATGTATTCCAAAACCGTTTTCAAAGTTGTATTAGATACCCAGCCGTCATTCATATGAACTATTTGCAAGTAGGGAAAACTAGGTTCGGGTGTTGCCGAACATTTAATACCCTCACAATTTTCAAAGGTCAAAGCCATGGAAATATTTTCAGGTATTGGCGAAACTTTATATCTAAAAATGTGACGAAAGAGTTAAATATTGCATTTATTACTCGAGGAAAGTGTGAAAGGATTATAATCATATTTGGTATATATATAACCTAAGTTATAGGTCGTATAATCACTTAGTCCGATATAGTTACTTTCATTAAAATTAATCTCACTAACACAAATTCTTGCTTAATTTCACTGAGATATCTTCTATTGAGATCTATCTTCCAAAGTGATTAAATTTAAAATATTGAGTATAAGAGGAAAAAGTAAGTGAAGGTGCAGATATGTTTATATTAGCAATTTCCGTTTAGATTGATTTCATTCATATTCAGCAAACTGTAATAAAGTTCTTCAATTAAAGGTTTAGCTACAGTTCAGGTTAAAAAACGTGAAACTTCATTGACCTTTATTATTTGAAGATTATCTTCTTCAAATATTGGCCGCGGCTATGCCTCAGATGGTTCACCCGTTGAGATTTTTCGATGACTTCTTCGAGCAATTGAAACGGCATAGAAGTTAGACTTTATCTCTTTATTAGCAAATCGAGCGTAATATCACACGATCTTAGTGGCCAATCGACTGACCCAAAACGTGAAATTTCTGTCAAGTATCGGGAATATATAAATAAAACGAAAAATAAAGGAAAAATTTTCAATTATCATCCAACTTTATATTATAGCCTTTAAAGTAACATCAATTTGAAGCAATGCACATGTGCCAACGCTTCTCATAATCGTCAAAACATTTTGTTACAGGCACTTCAACTCTAGCGTGGAAGTTGTTTTGATGTCTTCAATTGAGTCGAAGCGTGTTCCCCGAAGTGGATATTTCAGTGTGAAGAAAGGTAAACGTCACACGGAGCTAAAACAGGGAGATTCGGTACTTGTTCAATGATATTTGTTGAGTGTTTGGCCAAAATTTAACACAAATACGTTAAAAAATTTTGTAAAATTTGACAAACACTACTGTGTACGAGTGACATAAACAGCTGCTCTAAACACTTTGTTTGGCAGATCGCGCTAATTTTTGGCATCGGTTATACCAACCCAGAAAAAAAAGTTACCTGTCTTCCATATAAGCAGGAGATGAGAGGGGGAAGTGAAGAATTCCCGATACTTTCTCGACAGAATGTACCTGATCACCGTAGTGTTCTTTAAATAAATCCATTGATTGATGCGATGTGTGGGAAGTGGCGTCGTCTTGTTAAATCAAAATGTCGCTGAGATCACGAACCTCAATTTTAGGCATCAAAAAGTGGGTTATCAAGGCGCGATAACGGTTGCCAATGAGGGTTATGTTCTCACCGGTTTCATTTTTCAAGAAATATGGACCGATGATTCCACCGGCCCATAAATCCCACCAAAACGTTGTTTTTTCTGGATGAAATGGCAGCTCTTGAATATCTACAGGTTACTCTCTCTGTCACAAATATGGCAAATGCGGCATTTTGCATGTTTACATAACCAATGAGCCGGAAATGGGTCTCATCCTTGCACAAAATTTTGCTCGAAAACGTCGGATCTTCTTGGAACGGCTGTTATATTATATTTTCTTCACTCCGTGTTGCACGTTGACTATTCGGGCGAATATTATCCAATATGCTGGGTCTTAAGACGCCAATTATGTTGATCATAAGAACGTGAATTTCCTTGAACGATTTGTAAATGTTGTTCAGGCGAAAGTCCTTAACTGACGAAATGATCTGACGTGATCTGTCAAAAAAAGGCTATTGTGAAAAATTCTTATACTTGTATCACCCGTTATATGTATCTCAAACATAGACTTGTATTTGCGGTATGAAGTCGGATGGACTTATGGTATTCGGTAACGGAGGGCTTGGAAATTTAAATATTATCCGATGTTTCGATGTCTTAATTAGAGTTTGTTATGTGTATATACTGCAAAGTATGATATTGTAAAGTTGTGATGTATGGGAAGCAGGATTGTAAATAATGCAAATTAAATTAACATTTTTAACTTCTTTGTATTTCCAATCAGAGATTAAAAATAAATAAAATATTTAAYACCACATAGCGAATTAACAAAACAAAAAATTAATGCCAAAAACTGGATT
>NW_017535519.1:1539597-1557545 GCF_001853355.1 Bactrocera latifrons | reverse complement strand
TTTCAAAATATTATTTTATTTTCATAAGTCATGTCTGATGGAAATTTTTTTAAATAACTTTTTTAAATAAAAAAATTCTGTTTTCAATGTAAAACTTTTGAGCTAAAAAATTCGGAAAGTATGCAAGATTTTGTTAAGTTTGTTTGAGTTGTTCCTGAGATATGAAATTTCATGTAAAAGTGGGCGTTACCAATTTTTACAACGAATCTCTTTCGTATTGTGTTGGCTGTGAAATTTAGTGTTTCCGAAGTGTTTATATTAGTAAGTAGTCGTACTTTTGATAAGTGGGCGTGGTTATCAACTGATTTCACTCATTATTCAGAGTGTATGAGAAGGTGCTAGAAGCTTTTATTAATTCTTATCAAGTTTTGTTTATGTAACTTTATGTTTGATTTAACTTTAGTGGTTTGTGAGATTTGCACTTTGAACATATTAGTGGTCCACTTTTTGAAACTGTTTAAACAAATTTCTATACAATTCAATTTTTGAACCAGTGCTCGAGTTATCGCTTGCATCGACAGACAGAGTCCAGACGGACGTTCATATAGTCACTTGGAATTCAATTCGTCTATTCATCCTGATCATTTATATACATACATTTATACATATCCATTTGTATTTAATTCGATTACTTTGGAGGATTACTAACAGCCATGTAAAAAATACGCTAGAAAAGCTTTAGTTTACCTAACCGCGGTTAAATGTCAGCTAGTCAGTAATTATATCATCCACACCTGGCAAGTTACCACAATAACTGTCATTTTCACTGTTTTATTCAGTGACAACTTCGCACACTAGTGACCTACTCCTACCTTAAACAATAAAGAAAATCAATAGCAGTTTGTCTTAAGGGTGCCGCCGGTTAGATCTATATATGACATTGATTTTTGTTGTTTTGTAGGCGTATAAATTATAAACTTCTAAAAGCATTATAAATGATGATAATATAGTATATATAGGTATTTACAAGTATCGATTAAATATTTTCTTACACTTTCCTTATCCCTGTGTACACAATAATTTGTCTAGCTTGTGACATGTGAGTTGGCGTCATCGTCATGTTTATTTTTCAATCGATACTATTCTATTAGACTTATTGTAGCACACCGAAAAGACACAAAACAAAATTTATAACAATTTATTTATTAATGTACGTCAGAGACTGGGCAATAACACTAATTATCTTTTGGATACTCAAAGGTTCTTTAAGGACATTCATGGCTTGAAATTTATAGCAAACGGGTAATGTAAAGGTCACTTCCGGAAACTTTTAGCTATGTACGAGTATAGCATGATACTGTCTGTAGACACTGCTTACGCGGTTATAGCCGAGTTTACAACAGCGCACCGGTCTATCTTCCTTTTTGCTGTTTGGCATTGTTCTTCTATACGAGTGAGCAGCTGCTGGCATACGCCAATGATATTGATTTCAACCGCGCCGTTAGTTTTGCTTTCTCCAGAGTGGATAAGGAAATCAAGTAAATGGATCTGGTAATGAACGAGGACAAGATGAAATATCTCCTGTTAGCAAACAAACAGGCTTCGCATTCGCCACTTGGCTGCTAAGTCAATGTTGACAGTCATAACTTCGAAATCGTAGATAATTTCGCCTATATTGGAACTAGCAGTAACACTAACAACAATGTCAGCCTAGAAATCCAACGCAGGATAACTTTTGTCAACGGGTGCTACTTCGGACTGAGTAGGCAATTCAGAACAAACTCGACGAACAAAGACCAAACTCTACAAGTCACTCATCACCGCCGGCTATATGACACAGAGGCATGGACGATGACAACAACTGATGAATCAGCGTAACGAGTTTTCGAGGGAAAGATTCTGCGAAAGATTTATGGTCGTTTGCGCATTGGCAAGGACGAATACCGCAGTCGACGGAACAATGAGGAACAGATAGAGACAGCAAAACACTCCAGTTCTAAGAGTATTCGACCTAGTACACGCCGGGAGAAACAGAGGCATAGAGAGACCTCTACTCCGTTGTAAAGACTAGGTGGAGAAGGACCTGACTTCACTCGGCTGGTAAAACGCATTTTTTCAAACACAAATCACTATGCACAAGGTTGATAATAAAATGCATTTTTAAACAATACTCTCTTTAGCAACTTTGTTGCGAGAGTATAACAATTATGTACATTTTAAAGAGCTTATTATTAAGTGCGTGAGCGTTGTTTGCTTTTAATTTAAATGCAGAGTGGTTTACTATAAACACAAAAAAAAAAAACAGAGTACATTATAATATAAAATAGTTTTTTTTACATCTAACGGTTTTATGATGTGTATCACCTAAAACTAAGCGAGATAGATATAGTGTTATATACAACGGTGGCCATAACATATGCAACTAATACATTAATTTAGAAAAAGTGTTTATATTTTACCAATAACCTTTGTAGACTGTCGATTGAATACGAAATTATTAAAATTTGGTATTTTTAATTTTATTTAACGTTTTTAATCAATTTATAATATATATATGAAAATGAAAGTATGTCTGTATGTTCGGGGTAGACAACCAATTTCAATGAAACTTTCAGGAAATCTTTAGATTGAACTGACGAGTAATTCTGTAAAGTTTGGTGACGATCGGAGCACTTTTTTTGAACTGTCAAATACAGTTGTTATTTACTATTGTTTTATAATTGTGTTGACACTTGCGTTGTGGATATACATATGTATATTGAAGTAAATAATTAAGAATTTTTAGAAATTCCAGGTAAGTTGGAGCGCCGCGAATGTATCCCTTTACTGATGAGTTTTCAATTGATTGTTACAACGGAAAATTTGTATATTTTTACACCAATCATGTTTCTTCAAAAAAATGGTATCAAAAAAAGCAAGTATTGGTAAAAAAACCCACCAAATCAAAGAATATTAAGCAAATAGAAAAGCTGATGAACATTAATTACGCCTTGAGAAAAATCGTTACAAAATATCTGCAAGAAGAAATACAGAAGAAGAGCATGAATAATGGCTTCAACAAGATAGTGAAAAAAGAAATCACAAGGACGTAGTGATCGGTGCAATGAACAAAGTTTGTACACATTGCGGTGCTTTGGAGTTCGCTAAATAGTCCCTTGAAATATGCTGCTTAGTTATATTTCTGAGCGCACTTCAACTTCCAAATTGTTTTTTTCAAAACATTCGAAAGTATAATTCATGCTTCCAAATGACGTCCTTTGGAGCAACCAACATAATGAACAATGCCGGTTACATGCCCACTTTTAAAGTGTAAGCTCAAATGTACCACAGATTTGGATCATTGCTCCCATTTGAAGATAAAGATCTCAAGTTTTTACAAATTTATTTCACCGGTAATGAAGCTGCAGAAGCTGATCGGCGTTGGTCAATCAGTACTGAAGTAGGACGAGAAATCGTCTTAGAACTTCAAACTATGTTTCATGAACGCAACAGCCTCATACGTTCATTCAACACAGTTCTAGACCAGATGCTGGCAAATGAGTATAAGGTTGTGATAAGAGCAGACGAAACACCATTTTTTTAATAATGAGTCAACAAAAAAAGTTTCTTGCATGAACTTTTATGCCTACCGTCTTATGATCCGACGAAATGAATTTAATCATTTGTTGAAATGCCGTGAACTATTACATCAATTGGTGGTCGACTTGTACGCAAAAATTGAAAGTGAACGTCTGCAAATATGGGTCAAATGGTGATTTTTTCAGCAACGTACACCGGCAGTCCTCGCCATATGAACGAGTACGCCCAAGATACTAAAAACTTACATGCGTAAGTACGGACGACCGGATTTCTTCATTACACATCACTGACCTGTTAGACCCCGATGAAAATTCAACACGTAGACACGATCTCCTCGCACGAGTATTCAAACAAAAAACCAAAATTTAGCTCGACGAAGCGTTCTGTGTACGTATAAGAAAGAAATAAGAATACCATTTTGATTTCAACTCTTAAATTATGTGGACAAAACGTATGCAACTCCCAGTTTGAGTTCAATTACACTATTGCTGCGGTAATTTTCCGTTACTATTGTGCTTCCACATTCTAAATGGTGGAATATCGTTAGTTTTTGTAAATGACATTTTTTGTTAATTCGGCCAAAGCGAGAAACAAATTTGGAATTTAACTTCGAAAGAAAATTATTTCCGATTTTTAGAGAAAGTAATGATACAAAAAATCATTGCTACAAAATATGAAATCTACAAAAGCACAATTTTGCGAATAATAAGAAAATCGTTACAACAAAAGAAATTTTTGTTATACACCGAGGTGGTCGCGTTCGCAAAATGAGCCAAAGGACAGACAATTCAATAGTACAACTAGCGAAAAAAATTCTGAAATTGTCTCATTGCAAATAATTAAAGTTTTAGATATGCAAATATCCACAAGGAGTGTGCGTAGGCGGCTCTTAAAAGCTGGTCGTCCCTCGTACAAACCGTTAGTTTCGATGAAAGAAAGGCAAGCGTTTGAAATTCGCTAAAGAGCATCTAAGTTGGGCAATTAGTAAATAGAAAACGGTTCTATTCAGTCATGAATCAAAGCTTAACTTAATAGGCAGTGATGGAATGTCTTAAGTGCGGAGGCCAGTAATTTAAAGATATGACCCCCTTTATTGCATGAAAGCAGTTAAGCATGGTGGAGGCCATGTAATGGTGTGAGGCTGCTTTTCCGCTAACGGAATTGAGCCATTATTAAAGATTAATGGAATTATGGATCAATATGAATTCAATTGTATTTTAGAGAGTGTAATGTTGCCCTATGCTGGGTGGGATATGCTATTCTGTTGAGACTTCCAACTGGACAACGACCCAAAACACACGGCTAAAGTAGTATTAAGTTTTGGTTTGAAGCAAACAGCGTGTAAAGTTATGGAAAAGCCACCACAGCCCTCAGATCTAAACACGATTAAGAACTTAACGGAGCTGGTTAACAGGTGCGTAGATAGAACTGAACTTTCCTCAAGGAAATCGATTTTGATGAAAATCGTAGATAATTTAATTGCCTCAATGCCGAGATGTGGCATAAATGCCATAAATAAGGACTAAAATAAGTATAAAAGTCTAAAGTCACTATAGCTAAATCTAAGCACTGCTTTCGATACTGAAAAAATGATTGAAATCAGAAAATAAATATATTGTTACTGTTAAAAAGTACTAAAAGTACGATAAATCAGTACGACAGGATAATGAGGGTAAAAATGAACTCCTTTTTGGTGAAATCATATATTTCGGAATCYGACCGACCGATTTCGCCTACATGTAGTACGTGGTATTCTCTCATATTCCTATATGACAGTGCCAAAATGGGCGAGATCGGACTAAAATCTCGCCTGCTCTTGATAAAGGACAATTTTAAATTCTACTTGATTCTTTCACTTTCCACACATAGCAATAAGCAATTGATATAACCGGATAAAACTTTGCACTAGTAATTCTTTTGAAGTGTCACACCTTGTGACCAAACTTATCCATATCCAAAGAAGACTATTCAAGCCCTCAAATAAAATAGATGAAATGAAGGCAATATTTCCACTAGTCCCCATATATCAAATATGTGGATTTACAAACATTCCCTTGTCTTTCCATCTTTTGTGTTGGTCAATGTAAGCGTTTTCTTCCTAAGCTTTCTTAGAATTAAGAGACATCGGGCGGTTTCAGATCTTATATATTAGGTTGTCAAAAAAGTCTTGCGGTATTGTTATTGAATTTTCAATTGTTCATAAAATTTTTTTTTGATGACTCATGATCAGCTCTTGACCGATGCTACGGCTGCTACTATGCCGGTCTCTTTCGACCAATTCAGCGATTTTAGCGCAATTTTCGACGACAGGCCTTCTGGAGCGTGGCGCATCTTCGACCACCTCTACACCAGAACGAAAACGTTGAAACCATCGTAGTGCGGTGGAAATGGAAACTGTATCGGATACATAAACTGCACAAATTTTATTGGCGGCTTGAGATGCATTTTTGCCTTTATCGTAGTAGTACTGTAAAATATGCCGTATTTTCTCTTTATATTGCTAAATGTTTGCGACGTAACTCACGAACGACTTAAAAGATGAAACACGTGTTAGCGCGTGAAATGAGCTTTCCAAAAAGGTATAGCATGACCCGATGCGACGAATAAAACTAGAACTACGCGTTCTCAGCGAATATACCGCAAGACTTTTTTGACAACCAATATTATGACTAATACAAATCTTCTACATTCCATTCCCTTCTCATTTAAATGTGTGCCAAAAAAACCCATTATTAAGGAAATTAAATACTTCTGAACTCATTTACTTTCCTCAAGCACTTGTCCATTTAGTTAAATTCCTTTTCGCTCCCGTTCACTAACGCCATTATTGTATGTCAGCGCTGTTCAAATCAAATCTTAGCATTGTAATTAAATTCCATTGTGTTGCGGAAGACTTGGTTCATTCGCCTGTATAGCATAAGATCGCTTTGGGTTGCTCGTGTAATAACACGAGAACAAGCAACGAAAAAATAATAAAAGTTCTTTATTCGTATATTCAGTCTTTTCCAAGTTTGCCTTCCTTCACTGACTGTGCGCCCTTTCAACTTTTATTCTTCGCATTTTTTTTCATCGTCTTGTGCGTATACCAATGCGTATTCATATCACCTAACACTCGAATTACATGTATGACCTCCACACTTTTATCGCCTGTCTTGTTTCTTTTAATGTTACCCATTTACTTATGGTGTGTGGCTCTTCAACTGGAGTGTCCTTACTCGCAAGTATGTATCTGTTATATCTGTACAGTCTTTTCAACCCCTGCCTTCTCTGCTCTGACTTAGGTAGGTGCATATCCTACTTGTATGAATCCCGCTTCATTACTAAGCGCTAATAAATAGGTGCTTAGCGCTACCAGACATTTTGCGGTATTTCATTTAAATGTGTGAAGTTTTAATTAACTTTTGGAACGCATAGAAAAACTCATTTTTGATTCTGTTATTAGCGTTAGTACGTATACCTTATGAGTATAAATATGTAAAAATATGGTAAAAACATAAACAAAAAAATTAAACTACAGTTCTTTTCGTGAGGCTATTTTTTTAATAAAGTTGTATAAGACCTGATCTTTACGTAATAATCACTTGTCTGGTCTAGAAAGCGTGAATAGTGATGGAATCTTCGAGGGTCATCGATCTCGTAACAAATATGATGAATGAAGCCTAACTTGGGCGATGGAAAAGAATTTGTCGCCAGAAGTATAGGTGATGTTGCGTCTGCACGTCATTTTGCGGAAAATAAAAAATAATGTCTTATATATAATACTCTAAAATTGTTAAATGAAGCGGCTTTTCAATGTTGAACTCTTCTGTAATTACGCTGAGTTCTAGGAAAATACGGAAATTGTTAATACGTTTAGGTTAGATTATGATGTCGAATAGATATCTAACTTGAACAGCTTAGAACGCCGGATTATTTGTGGTACCTAAAACTCCTAAGCAATAGATCATAATACGCTCATAAATCGACAAAGCGCTTTGAGTCTTGAGGCCAGGATCCAACTCGGCCCCATTCTGATGTGAGTGTGGCAAGTGTAACCCTTCTGGGCAGCATATCGACTGGGAAAGAAAGAAATAATTGAATAAAGCGAAATTTCTAGGGTTCATAGTTATATATTTAAACATCTTTCACAAATTATTTGGATACGAAATCTTTAATATTATGCCTTTGGGAAGCAATTGCCCGATGCATCTGGCATGGTCGCAATTTCTATCGGAAACACAAAATTCAAAGAGATTCATATTTTTAAATAATTTATCTATTAGTTAAACTAAGAAAATTCCAAAAAAAAAAGTGTAAAATTTTAAAAAAAATTTTAAAAATTGAAAAAAAGTCGTTTTGGACCACAAAAATTTCACTTTATGTTGTTTAAAAATATGTTCAAACTTGACTCTTTTTGGCTGTTTTAGTTCAACTAGAAGATAATTTAGTGCCAAAGATAATAAACTTTGCCCCAATTCCATACGACGTTTAGTTTTTTTTCTATCCTGCCCGCCAATTAAGGAAAATCGTAAAAATGAATAACCGAGAAATCGCGCTTCAAAGTGTTCGATTTTAGCACAAGCGCTCATATATCTGCTAGACGCTCAGTCACTATTTCTCTTCTAGCTCTTCTAGCTTCGATAATATTTCGAATTCCCATCTATAACTTTGGAGACATATTCTTAGATAATTTTTAAAGAGATTTAGCAAAAAGAAAAAACGGGTTTTTGAAGCTTCTAAAGCTTCTTAAGAACACTACAGTGGTAAGCCTATAGTTTCTTTATAATTGTCGAGAATTATGTTGTTAGGGTTCAAAAATATTAGTTTCAAGTATATAAAAAGAAACGGAAAAGCAAGAAATTTACTTAATTGAAGATTCAAAATAACCGTCAATAAATAAAGGGTATATAAAATATGTCTCACTATTGAAATATATTGCAATCCGTATTTCTTGATAGTACACTTTTCGAGAACTTTTGGTTTGCCTCTAATTTTTCTTTTAAAATTACATGAAAATACGAGTTCAATTGATGAGGGGAAAAGTTTTTCGATACCTTCGATAAGTTACTTATGCCCGATTTTACAGACCATACTTAAGTTGTGCTTAAGATAAAACAGGAAAATAGTGTTTCACTGTTCATACTTAAGTTATACCTAAGTACTGAAAATTGGACACTTGAGCAGTGCTTAAGTAACAGCTAATTTGTGTTTTGAATTTTCTTGAATTTGTTATTTGTCAAAAGAAGAATAATAAAAAATTATTTTTTGTGAAAAATATGGAAATGGTTTGGGATTTCCAACCGTTCCCATAGGTGCTCCGACTCGCTAGCTGCGAAATTCGGGGTTCTTTCGTTGTTTTCATCCATTTTCCATACAACTTTTTTCGCAAATTTATGTGTTGTCTGTTATAATTTAAATATATTTTTATGGATGACATTTGTAAAACATACAAGGTTTGTTCCAAAGTAAACAGGACTTAAAAAAAAAATCAGAAGAAATATTTTTTCGGCAAAATCAATTTATTTTACGCAAAATAGTCTCCTTTTGTTTCAATACAGTTTTTTGCACGGTCCAAAAGCATGTCGAATGAGTGTTTTAGCTCGTTAGCCGTTATGGACGCCAGTATGCCAGTGCAAGTCTTTTGAATGGCTCTACGTCTACATAACTCTTTCCTTTCATGGGCAAATGCATTTTTCCGAAAAGGAAGAAGTCGCACGGTGCCATATCAGGTGAATACGGGGAGTGGTTAATGATTAAAATGTGATTTTTAGTCTTATAAACGGTCACAAGTGTCGATCGATGAGATGTCATATTATCGTGCAATAAACGCCAACTTTCATCTTCGCGATATTCGGGCCGAACACGTCGAATACGGAGCACCAAATGCGATAAATCGATATTTTGGAGATGTTCAATTCCATTTCCATGAATTTCAATGATGGTTTCGGCTGATTTTTGATGAATTCACACAGTTGCGATGGAGTTTCCGGTGATCACGGATTTTGATTGGCCCACATGTTGATCGTCATTTATGTTCTCAAAACCCCTTTGAAAACGTTGAAACCACTTGTGACCTCTGCTACGGGATAGGCAATCAGCGCCATAAACTTGTTTCATCAATTGAAACGTTTCCGTAAAAGTTTTAATAATTCTAAAACAAAATTTAATGTTGTCTCTTTGTTCGAAGCTCATTTTTGCACCGATAACACAAACAAACTGACACTTAAAACGCAATAACGTCACTTCCAATCGTGAAATGTCATGAAATTCTTACTGGATAATCGATGAAGAAGAAGATTGAAGATTCTAACTCAAAGATGGCGCCAGGGGGCGCTAGATTCAAAAAGCACTGTTTACTTTGGAATGCTTCTTGTATGTTGCCCATAACGTTGCCATATGTCATAACAAAAAACAAGTATTTGGTGTGGTTTGAGAGCAGGTAGAATCATCGATCCATATATCTTAAAAAATGAAGCCGGTGAGACCATAACCCTCAATGGCAACCGTTATCGTGCCTTGATAACCGTCTATTTGATGCCTCAAATTGGAGCGTGTGATCTCGCCGAAATTTGTATTTTTTCTGTTTGGATATGTAAAGTCTAAGCGGATTAAGGTCTTGGAGTAAAACATCATGCGTGTCATTCGCCAGTTAGCAGTCGAAATGCTCCAACAAGTCGTGCAATTTGAGACGTAGCCGCGGCCAACATTTGAAAGTGATAATCTTCAAAAAATAAATGCCAAAGAATGTTCTTTCGAATGATAATAAACATTCCCCATTAAATTTTATTATAAGTTTATGTGTTTTTTCTTTAAAAAAGTGGGGAATATCGAAATGGTTAACCCTCTATATCGAAACTTTTTCTAACTTTTCTACGTATCGTTAGCAATACTCGTATTTATTGAAAGTACCAATTCCGAGTATTATTATCTACATAAATTTGGCTTTTAAAAATTTATGAAAATGAGAGAATAATACTTTTCGATATATATATTAGAATTGTTTAATTTAAACTCACCGAGAATGGCACGCAAATGTCCCTCCAATGTTTGCAATATCGTCTGCTTGATCTCCTTAACGCTCTTGCCCAGAAACTGTTCGCTGGCGGTGCCCAATAATTCGTCAGCCTGATGGTGAAAATAATACACGTTCATCATCTGCGCGCAGGCAGAATGTTGTTGTTGTTGATGTTGAAAGGAGATATGTGGATGAGTAAGGGTGTTGGTTGGTTTTTGGTTGTTTGATTGATTGGTATTTGTTGTTGGTTGGTGGTGGTTTATGATGAAGTTTTTAGATGGTTGAATACGTTTTGTTTTTTGTTTTGTTTTTTTTTTATTTTTGATTATAATTTTGTTGGTAACAGCAAAAGAGAGAGAAGAAAAAAGAAAGGAACATTTAAAAGCTGAACAACGGTAATTTTAAAAGTAAAACAACAAATTACTATACAACATTTTATTACTAGAAGTTAATATAGAATTATAAATACACAAAATTTGATTACGTAACAATTTTAGTATGGAATGACAAATGTGAGTGTTTTTTTGTAAATGAGAAGCACCAATTGAACGACGCAATGAGACTTTTACAAATGACCTTTGTGGATGGATATATAAAAAGGAGTGAAACACAGTCATTTCGTCATAAATGACAAGAATAACAATTTATTATTATCATTTTTATATTAAATAAGAACAATACTTGGAGTTATATGAATTATATTAAGGGGGTATTCTGGTCTAGGATTTTGAAAAAATCGATTTTTTTTTGTTGCATATTTTGAAAGTTTAAACTAAAGTTTGAAAGGATTTTTCAAAATTCGACTTATTTTCGGAGATACAGCCGATTTTTTGACGTGGCGTCCGAGTTCACTAGAATTGTCTCCTAAACTTTATAAACGTGCTTTTCTCGAAACTACTTTTTTTGAGGTGGTTGACATGATATTTATCTCAAGTTGTACTGAACCGAATCGTTTGAAATTTAGTTTATATTTTCTTTATACAATGCTCTATCATGCCTGCCTTGGATTTCCAAAAATTTTGAATTGATGTATTTTTAAAAAATTCGAAATGGTCGAAAGAATCGGGTCAAAAAAATTTTGTTTTTAATCGCCATTTTGTTATTATTTTTTTTAAAGGTAAACCCGATAACGACATCCTTACTAAAGAAGAATCTTCTTGTTTTTTGTGTTTTAGATCTCTACAAGGGTTGAAATCACGTCAACCAGGACGCACCGTTTTTTTTGAAGCCTCCCTCCACCGGCCAGTATCTCAACGAATTTTGTTTTTTTTTCTTGCAACTTTTTTATATCATTAAAATGTCAATAAAAAACATATAAAAAATGGATAGTAAAAATTTTTTTAATTTTTTTTATCTTAGTTTAAAAAATCCCTAAAATTCATGCGTCTAGGCCAGAATACCTCCTTAAATGTGATTTGGATTTTTACAAATGCAGATGAGATTGCCAATAATTGTCGATGCAGTTGGCGGCAAGCATCCTTGCAGCATATATATATATATACATATATAGAAGCATATGAATAGAATGACTGATTAGTTGTAAATTATTTTCAGTGTAGGGATACACTTCTCCTCTAATACAGAGGTGTTGGCCTGTTCTGCAACAAAGGTACTGCTCAATTCAATATTCTGACCTCAATCCTATTGATAACCGTTGGACTCGTATAAAAAATGTAGAATGGAATTGTGAGCAAAAAGTAGTAAGACTTTTTAATTTAATTTTGTCGAAATATTTTTTTAGGTTGGCATGACTGTCAGTGACATTTGTGCTAAATGTCACATCAAAATAATCATTAGTGTTTAGTATTGGCCTTCGTATATAATGATTTGTTGCGAGCAAGTGTTGATTGGTATAAATTATCCAAAGAGGATCGAGAACGCTTTGAAGATGAAACGCGAACAGGACGGTCATCAACATCAGCTGAAGATCAACACGTCAATAAAAGGAAGGAAAAAAATAAAGGTGCTGGAAAATCGACGATTAACAGGTCAGAGATCTTACTGGCATCGTTGGAATATCGGAAAGTTCAGGGAAAGCCATTTTGAAAGATGATTTGGGACTAAGAAAAGTGAAACCACAATTGGTTCCAAAATTTGTTAACATCTGTGAAACAATGCTTTCCTACTACCAGGATGCCATGAAATAACCGATGTCGCTTTGGAAGGTCGAGCAGCCTCAGTTCTTGCATTAGCTGTGTTTTGTGTGCTTTGAACTTGAGATCTCGACATAAAGTACGCCAAGTCGATTTATAAGTCAGTTCGAGTTGCTGCGAACGGCGCCGAATCCACACTTCCCGGTGTTCTTGCACACTCTCAGCTACGGCTGCTATTTCTATTTTCTTCATCGAGTGCTAGACGTGCACTGTTCGGTCGAATATTATCCAATAACTAATTTTGGGGCTCAAGATGGGTGGTGGTGTTTCAAATAGTCCGCTCAGTGGACCGATTATGTTGACCATAAGTTGAGCGAAGCGCTCGAAACACTTTTTTTTTTACAAAAAGTAAACTTTGTAATTAAGTTGCATGATTTTTAAACGTTGTTCAGACGAAGTACCAAACCATACTGAACAAGAGTAACATGACAGCTCGATATGACTCACGTGATATTCTCTAAAAATGCTTTTGAAGAAAGTACCTCCAATTAGATCAACCGTTTTCTTTTTATACCTTCTTTCGCTATTAGAAATGCAACTGTGAAGGGTATTATAGCTTCTGTGCCGCCGAAATTAACGTCATTTCTTTTTTATTAAGCAACTATGTATTCGTTTGAATAATTTTTCTAGTTTCTTTGTACGGGTTGCTTAACAAATTATCTAAAGATTTATTTAATAAGCCGTTGGTTGCCATTCAGTAACCTCAACAATATGCCCTTACCATCAAAGCTTTTGTTTAAAAATTGTTTCGTGGGGTCTGTTATGTGGGAATTCGCGTTCCTTTACTGAAATGTAGACTTTCGTTTGATCTTTCGCCATAAACTTGAAAGAGTTGAACTATGACTTAGAGATTTTTAAATGTGAGCTTAAAGTACAAATTGAGCCCTATAGTAGTAGAATTCAACGCAGTAGGCGGATTTTGTTTTGTTCTATGCAAAATTGTAAATCTTCAAACACACAAGTTTCATACTCTGGTTTTTGTTAAATTTTCCAGACGGGATAAGTTTACTTAAATATCGAGGGTCGACTTCAGAATATCGTCCCAGGATTTCGGAAATAAAATGGGTATGTTCGGTTAGAGGAGATTCTCTAGATCAAGAATATATATACCAATAGTTTTCGAGATATTTGCGTTTAATGTTGAAAATTATCACTATTTGAATTACATATTTTTTCGATTTGAAATTAGTTTTACACTTCTATTTTGCATTTTTATGTTCCATACGCATTTCATGTTCTCAAGTTTTCCCAATATAGATTTAGCTATGTGAAACATCGTTAAATTTATGTAATTATTTTGCAATGAAATTATGTAATTGAAAAATTGGATGCGAAGCGGAAGCATTTGAAAAATTATTCACCATACCATATTCTTCTACAGGCAGCGCTAAAGTAACAGCGGTTTTTTAATATACCTAAATGTTGAACTTTGAAATGGCGCTCTGTGCACGAAATAATTTTGTATGAGCGTAATCTTATGGCTCCTCCAATTGGTAATTAAACACAATTTCTTTAGGATTAAGTAATAAAATATGAATGAATGTGAAAATGTTTATGCGATGATCTCAGAATAATTTACAACATTTTAATACAAAAATGTGCACATATACATACAGAGCACGCAAGGATAACAAAAATAAAAAACGTTTCCTTCCAATGTCACATTAAAGTTTTAAAGCTGCATGAGTCAGAAAACACATATATACATATATTTATATACATAACATGTTCAAAATAAATTAGAATAGAAATAAAATTGAAAAGAAAAGAAAATAGACATACCTTAATCAATTGAATTTTCATTAGCGCTCATTTGCTTTATACTTGGAAATCATAACACTCCAACGCTCATTTACCGATATGAAAATTAAAAATATAAATAAAATTAAAGTAAAAACTCTTTACTCGGAATGTGTATTTATTTAACTCAAAATAGATTAAGTAATTATTTTAAATATAAAATAAATATTTAGAGATAAACAAAATATTATATTAAATAACTTGTACTTTATTTAAAAAGTAGTATGAGAAAAATAATGTAAAAACCTAAAAAGTATTAAAGTTGAAATAAAATATATACTGCAGTAATAAATATTTATATGAAATGCTACCATAAGTATACGGTTATTAGCAGACTGTTCATTTATGGTAACTAATTTTAGAAATTTACTTATTCTGTGCTCAAGAAATTAACGGCTTTCTTATTTATTATGTTACCTAAAAACATTTCAAAATTTGTGATTTACTGGATCTTAAATCCAAATAGTATATAGGTGTAGTATGTAGTGTGTGTATGTATATAATAATTGATTTTATTAGAAGATGAGATTGATATTAGAAAAATGTACTTTGAGAGAGATATGGGAAAGTTCCGAAAGCGAAAGAAACTCTCATAAAGCGGAACAGCTGATCTTAGTTCGAAATTTCGAAATTACTTTAACCTTATTTACTTCATTGTTGGAGGCTCTGATAGTGAAGTTTTAGAAATATTTTATAATGGTATGAAAGATCTAATTTATACAACTTACCAAAAAGCTGTACGACTTACATTGAAAAGGAAAAATAAATCAATTTTTGGCTCATAATAATGAAAGATTTAATTGACATTATAATGGTATAATACTGAGCATTCTCGGCGCTTTATACAATTTAGGCACACTTTGCCTTGATTTATAGCAAGGGAAATATATAAACATGTGCATAAAGTCGCGGTCAGGGAAATGCACTTTTCTGGGCCTAAATCACGAAATAAACGTTTTATAAAATAATATTTTTATAACTGATGATATTCACGAATAAACCTAAAATACCACAATTTCATCTTCCATCACTAAGTGGTACAACAATTTCTCTGTTCCTACAGCAATATATCTATTGATTTCGAAAATTGAATTGGAAAATAAATATTCAAGCGAATTAAAGAGGAAAAGTACCCTTAGCCAAACGTTAATGGCAGCAATGTAGGAAGGCTTTAAGCTCAGTAGCAGGTCTACTTCAATTGTTCACAAATACGGTTCCCGGTCGCAGGAATATTTTCAGCACGAGTTCGCCAAAGAGCCTCTCTATATGAATTCGAGGCAGAAATGAAAAAGTGTTTGTTGGGAACGATTAAGAAACTAAATGCAAGAAGTAAAGCAGATAAACACAATGACAAGACAAAAATTAAAGACTTATTAACCAGTTACAGGAAAAATATACGCAGGCTTACAGTTACCATAACGAGACAGGTAATTTAGAGAACATGCGTTAAAAATGGGAATGTCTTCTAGAGAAATTTGTCGCAGCAAACTCGGAGGGTATAAAGAAACGGTTGTACACCTTTCCTGTGTCTCTTTCACAAACTGTCTCTAGATAGTAACATTTAAAAGTCTTACGTTACGATAATCTGTCAAAGTGCCGTATCGGCGGCACTCTTTCCTACCTTCTTGGTAAAAATAAGTATCGAGTAAGGTTTGCAATTATCAAGTAAAAAAACTTGTTACACTTTACTTTGCAAGAAAGCTAAACTTAACTTCAGTAATTTCAAATTTTAACGAAATCCAATATCTAACATAAAGTGCCGTTAAAAATAATTACATTTATTCTAAGTCTATAGAGTTGCGACGGAAGGAACACCACAACGAAGTACGCTCTTTACGAAGAGCTGTAACTGGAGGTAAGAAAACTTAAACCAAATAAGTTATGTGGACCAGACGGTATACCAGCAGAGGCACTGAAGTTAATAGCCGAAAGCTGCCCAAATGTTTAGCAACAGCCTCAAAGCCGGCTTATTCCCGAAAATTTTGAAAAGACATCAGTTCATTTTAATTAGTAAAGGAAAGCAAAATCTACATATACGGTCTAATAGCATACCGGCCGCTCTGCATATTGATACAGCTGTTTATCACCCAAACAATACGGTTTCAGAGCTGGTAGATCAGCACTGGGGCAAATCAGAATGTCATGATGGTGCGGAAGAAGCGTACAGAGAATGCAATAAACTCAGACTAGATTATTAGAACAAAAATGTGGTTTGAAGCACGAGAAATAAAACTAGCTACTATTAAAACTGAGCTGATATTGTTAGCAAAAAAGCATGTATCGATTATAGTAGATATGAGGACCATAACAGAGACACTAAAAACACGAACGATTATCAATTACCTGGCTGTAAGCTTTGACACCAGGCTTACCTACTAGGCACAAGTTCATAATTCGATATTTAAGATATATAAAAATATTACCCTAAAAATATTTTTCAAAATTCAGATTATTTTCTGGACTGGTTTAACAGAAGAGCTTTTCTCGAAACTACTTTTTTTGTGGTGCACATGATATCTTTAGTTCCACTTGTCTGATTCCTTTGATCTTTGATAAAAATCTTTGATCTTTGTTTCCTCCTCTTTATCTCTGCATCTCAAAAAATGGAGTACATTTTTTTTCAAGTCGACGCCATTTTGTGAATTTGTGTTTCTTTAGCAAAGCCCAACGCGATAGCGACATCTTTAAAACCTGGATGGTAAAAATGTTTTTCACTTTTTATCATAGTTCGAAAAATGTATAAAATTTAGATGTCTACACCAGAAAACCACATTGAGGAAACACGAAAGACGTCCATTGACTTACTAGTATTCGAAAGAAAGAAAATGCGGAATATTGAGGAAACAAGAAACAAGGAACTAGGAAAGAATGAATGAAAGCTTGGAGCGGTAGCGAACTCGTTGGGAGCAGGGAGGTCATAGCACATGTATATCAAAAATATAAAAGATTAGTTCAGCGGGAATGTTCTTAAAAGCCATCATGTATAGACAACGACGCAGCGAGGACGAAATAGGCTGCATAGCTTGGGCGGCTGCCCAAATGCGGACAACTTTCAGGCTTTAAGATTATAAAAAGTGGAAGAACTTCACGTTCTTAGATCGAACATGTACGGTTTCAAAATCGGAATCTGGATGCAGGTAACGACAGGTAAGCCTCAGTCCGGGAGATGTGGAACGAAGCGCAGAAGAAATGTGGGAGCATACCATGCTGTGACAACATAAGATGATGCGGAAGGCATTTTTCTATTCTTCATTTGGAACAAATATAAAAAAATTAGCTAATTGTAACTTTGATTTGAGCACTACTGTGTACACGATAGAGAAGCAGTTTAGAAAAAAGCAATTATTAAGCTTTAAACTATATCAGACCTACTATTATATTTTTTTAGAAAATGATTTCATTGTGACGACTTATGAAAAATACACACGAAAAGTAAATGATAGTAGTAGTAATAATAATAATGATCCGGGTTCTTCTTGGAA
>NW_017535519.1:1531559-1539486 GCF_001853355.1 Bactrocera latifrons | reverse complement strand
AAATTTAAATAAATATAATATAATATTGTAATAGGGTTTATAGCCATCACACTTCAACTCATTAACTTCTAAGCAAAAGCATAGTTAGCTATACTTAGTAACTAGTACAGTAATTTAACAAAGTACGAATCATGATGAGAAAATTTAGACTTGCGTGAGTGAGACACAATGAGCCGTAAATTTACTGAAACATTCAATAAATATGTATATTAAATAGAAAAATTAAATAAAAAAATTTCAACTTACTTTGTAATTTCTATTTTTTCTAGGCTTTTTACGCTACATAGAGTTAAATTTTTAATCATTATATTTTATTGTTGTTGTACAAATAATAATGAAGAAGAATTTATTAATGAAATACGGGATAAATTAATAATATTTTATTAAATATACACAAATATGTGTTTTTAGCTAAAGTAAATAAATTCGTAAGAAAATTAATACACGCTCATTTTTGATAATTTACGATACTTAGGAGATATGCAAATGTTTAGATTAATTCTAGCATGCCGTTTTTTGTACCAAGCCTCTCTCTATATTATAATACTCAGCAGACGACTATAGAAAACATTATATATGTATAAAGTATTTAATTCACTAAGTTCTCAGCTTAACAGTAAATCAAAACAAGTTCAATTTCATTTACCAAATCGGAAATCTAAGCTAAAAAGCGCTACATATCTTTAACAAATTATACAAAAATAATATTAAAGTGAAATAATGTAAATTAATATAATTCTTATATTCCTTCGAAGCATATTCGAATTGTTGTTGGCAAGTTAGAGCGAGCGATGCGTGATATTTCTTCAACATACCTTCATGATTTTGCACTGAGCGACACCGGTTACAGTTAATGGCACACCCTGTGCCGTCTCGACATTCTCGCACATGGGATTGAGTGTCATCACCTCGAGCGACAGGCGTTGCACGTCTGTCACCAGCCACCAGGCCCATGCCCAACCACCAACAATAGTCCGCTTTTTGGTGGAACCACAGCAACCACCTGCGGGGAGAAAATTTGTTAGTATAGCAATTATATTTTGTTATCGATAAATTATAATACATTTGGAAAACTTAACTAACTTAAATATTTGAAGTTAATGATTTGAAGCAACTCGATATGAATTGCTAAATGTGTATATACATATACAAGGAGATTTCCAAAGTAAACAGGACTTAAAAAAAAGCAAAACAAAAACCTTTCCTTTCCTTTTCGGCAAAACCAATTTATTTTATTCAAAATAGTCTCCTTCTGCTTCAATATAGCTTCTTGCACGGTCCAAAAGCATGACGAACGAGTGTTGTCCGCCAGTATGCCAGTGCAAGCCTTTTGAATGGCTCCTAACGTCTGCATAACGCTTTCCCTTCATGGCCGAATGCATTTTTCCGAAAAGGCAGAAGTCGCAAGTTGTCATATCAGTTGAATACGGAAAATGTTTAAGGGTTAAAATGCGGCTTTTGGTCAAATGATCGTCCTTCGAATGTTGGATTCTGATCAATTTTCGGTCTTCGGTCAATTTGTGCGGAACAAGCCGTGCACACACCTTTCCTAAGCCCAAATGTTTGGTCAAAATGCGATAAATCGATGTTTTGGAGATGTTTCAATTCCATTTCCATGAATTTCAATGATGATTTCGGCTGATTTTCGATGAACACACGCACAGTTTCGATGGAATTTCCGGTGATCACGGATTTTGATTGGCCCACATGTTATTTATGTCCTTACGACCACTTTCAAAACGTTGAAACCACTCGTGCACTCTGCTATGGAATAGGCAATCATTGCATAAACTTGTTTCATCAATTGAAACGTTTCGGTAAAAGTTTTGCCAATTTTAAAACAAAATTTAATGTTGGCTTTAAATTCAAAGCTCATTTTCGCACAGATAACACAAACATACTGACACTTAAAACACAATAACTTCACTGCCAATCGATGAAATGTCATGAAATTTACGATAAATAAATAATCGATAAAGTCGACATATAGATGGCGCCACCAAGGTGCGCTACATTCAAGAAGTCCTGTTTATTTGGAATATACCTTGTAAATTGGAAATTTAATCACTCAATAAGAAAGAACTCATAGCAAAAAATTAATCGATAAATATGACAACTTATGGTTTTTTTACAATAAAAAAATAATACAATAGACTCATAGACTGTAGAAACTGTAATTTGCTATCAACATAGTAGTTGAAAATTATTCATCAATGACAAGTTTATTCTCCCGAGGAAAAAGTACTCATAGAAAATCATTTATAATAAAAATGGAAAAATTTACGAAAAATTAATCGATAAATATGCCAACTTATCGTTATTTTCAAACATAGAGTACGAAATTAATCAATAGTTCCCGGTATATCTATTATTTTTGAAATGTTGTTGATTATTGAATTTATTATGTAGTTAAAATCATGTATTACATATCAATTTTCTAATCCTTCAACAAGTATTATAGTTTTAATCACATTAAATTTAGTATGTTTTTTATTAAAATATGTTTGTATAATAAGAGAGAAATGCCACTATTTTGGGTGAAACTCATGTTCAAAAAGCTTGATCAACATCGACAAACTTTTGAAGCTATTTTTAAAGTATAAAATCGGGTCTAACCATGTCTACTTATCCCATTTCACAAGAAATGCTTATGATCAGGATAATTCTAATATGGAAATATTTGGCTGTCTTTAACTAAAATTAATACCGTCTGCAGTTTGCTTGACTATATCGAAAAAAAAATTATCGACAATTTTTTAAAATATAAATCGATTTATTTGATTACTGCTACTCATTAATTTTATCGGTTAATGTTTTTTGTTGTGGTCTTAAATTTATTTTACAAATCACAAATGAGAATTGATCGATCATTTTTAATTCGCTTACTTCGATTATGTGATCACGAATAAATTTTATCGGTTATAATACTTCAAAATATTTAACTAAAATTAACGTAAGATATCTGGAATTCGCTATATCTGGCTGTGAATAATATCTTTCTAACATTTTTTAAAGGCTATCTAAGTTATAAACTTACAAATGAGTCTCTCTTTTGAACTTAAGTCGTTGAAATTTCCGGAATAATTAAGAAATATTTATTTGGCTACGAAAAGGTTCTGAAAAAGTAATCAATTCAGAGTAACCAGTATTTCTTCAAGTTGCAAAATAGAACATTTCATTTAGGCAGAGCACAATTCGATTGTCACTCAGCTCAAATGCAAGCCACTTGTCGACACTGATACAATTTTTCAACAATCGACACTTGACAATTGTAAACCAAATGTCATGCTCAAGCAGACGTTCAACAGTAATGGACAATGAAAACAGAAATGGATATGAAAGAACGTGATTATGATTGATGGAGAAAGCGGTGAAAAACGCAAAACCGAATTTGTACCTTTTCGCACACGACCTGCAAACATACTATACGTGCGCGCCACCACGTCGGGTAGCGCTCGTTATTTACGCGTAGAAAAATAGTAAATTGTGAAAGATCTGATATGAAGGCAAAAATGTTGAAATTCATAACGGAGGAAGTGTGTATAAGCAGTGGAAAAATGGTTATCATGAGTAGGTACACAAATGATTGGGCAATTACTAGCATGATTAGGAAATTTCAGACTTGATAATTAAATAATTCGAACGAATGTCTGTTTTTCTAACAAAGCATCAAAGTTGGACAAGCGCTGAAATAAATTAACCGAAAAATGACAGAGAGAGAGCCGGCGGAAAAATTTCTGACTGAAGAGTCAGTTCTTTGCTGCTCACTGCGCCTCTAAGCTCAGCTTTATTTGGTCGTTATGTACTTACGTTGTTAAGAAAGAATGTGTAAAGAGAAATTGGAAAGAAAAGGTAGCTTTGGTGGCAATGAAGGTATGAACTTGGCGAACGTACCAACAGTCGTCGCGCATGCGTCAAGCGGCCTAGAAAGACTTGTGTTGTGAATTGTCAATGCTCGAAGCGAAAGGCATAGTACAGCGAATGCGCAACAGAAAAGAAAGTGCACAAGATATGTGGTGGCTTTGTTAAAGGCGAAAAGCAATAAAAATCAAGCGATTTATTAAATTTATTTCATATAAGTTTATTTGTTCCAAAAAAGTGAGCAGTATATTATAGTAGGCTTGTGGTTTAAAGTGTTAACTACACTTGTGTCATTATAAGTGAGAAGTTTCTGAAAGCAGTTCACAACTAGCACTATTCATTGCAGCTAAAAGCGTAATAACAAAAGATAAGACATTCAAGAGTTACTTTCGAAACAGTTCAACGAACGAAAAGATCGGAAGTGTAAGTATCTGTATACTGTAGTTGTGGTAAAATGATAACAAAAAGTGTAGAGAATCTAAATTATAGAAACTCTGAGGAGTAGTGTAGTAAAGTGTAAAATGTTCATAAAATATAATTAAAAGAAATAAAGAACCTAATGAAAGCAAATTACTAATGATTACATGAAGTTCTCTTCACTCGATATGTGACAGAGGCTTTTCTTTGGAGCGTCCACTGCGTGCATCGTCTAAGGTGCTTATTTCCGCGGATTTAAACTTAGTAAACCACTTATCACCGGTTGGTTTTTCTGGTGCAGAGAATGACTAATGATCACCAAGTCGAGCCTTGGCTTCAACAGAATTTTTTTCGTCCAAAAAACATGCATTGTTAACACACAAAATTACTTCTTCGCAGTCCACCTGCTAATTGTACCTATAAGTTCAAAAATTTTTAGCAGACATTTTGTGTTACAAATGACCAGAAAAAAGTACCGTTATTTCTATTAAATTTTACATATGTGCAGTGTATACTCATACATAATCTGTCAACTGATCGTCTTTTGCTAACCCAATTGAAGTAAATTAGGCTCAACAGATGGAAATGTGTTCAGCGGCACGCGGTAAATTACCATAAAAGTAACCATTTTATAAATGAAAAAGTTTCATTATTGAAGAACGTTTTAATAAGCAACATAATAAAATTTACTCAAAAACGCAGTAACTGTTATTCCAAGGGTTCAACGTGGTCAGCATCCAGCTGCTGTAATGGTTTCTATAGAGTCTACTATAAAGGCGTTTAGCTTTTTCACTTCTGTGAAAAATGAGATAAAACTCAAAGGCGTGGTCATAGAGTAAAGCAATTCTTTCTTCAATGGAGAGAATGGTATCTTCCAGAAAGATTTTGTTTCAGTACACCAGATAAAAATCACACAGCAGTGGCTTAAAAGCAGTATTCCTGCTTTCAAAAATAGAGTATAGCCATCTGGAAGTCCAAATTTGAATTCATTAGACTACAATTTGCGGCCTGTGATCTTCAGAATATGCCCTGTTCAAGAACACACAGACAGTGTCAAAAAATCGTTGATTCATGCGGCGTAGTCTATCCCAAAAGAAATACATTGTGCATGCTGCTATTGAGCGAATGATCGAATCGGTGTGGGACTAGAATGAGAGCACAAAAATTTACTTTGTTAAAAAATGTACCATACATAGTTTTATACTATCGATCTGAACTTGTAACAGAACTTATGACAGGACATAAAAGGTTGCAAACAAAAGTGTTTATGTCGCTTTATTTTGCAGTTTATTCGCGTAATTAGGCTCTATGGAGGTCCACCAAGTTATGAATTCTTCATTCGACATGTCTTCTTCTGCTCTATATTTCTCATACGTTTAAGCGAGACGGACTTATTTTATTGATTATATTTTCAGAGATAGTTGTTTTCGCGGTTATTTCTGCATGTTTAGAAAGCAGCAATTTCGGATTCTAACTTTTTCAAGATTTCATCGTAAATTAACACCATTTAGACCCCAAAAGTCGTCACCTAACGATTATACGTATCACCTAAATGTAATCTAGATATATATAGTTATATATATATAAATGATCAGGATGACGAGAAAAGTGAAAATCCGGTTGAATGTCTGTCTGTCCGTCTATTTGTGCAAGCTGTAACTTGAGTAAAAATATCTTAATGAAACTAAGTAGGCAGGTTCCTTAGTACAAAAACAAAAATCGGGTTCGCAGATGGGAGTAATCGGACCACTGCCACACACACAAATCGCCATTAACCGAAAACATATAAAGTACCTTAACTAAGCACTAAATGACGATATAACGCTACAATTTGGTACAGCGGATCGCAAGGGGTCTGTGAGAATTTTTTTTTAGAAAAAGTGGGGGTGGCCCCGCCGTTCAACAAGTTTAATAGTAATACATATCTCCTAAACCACTTTAGCTACAACAATCAAATTTGCTGAGTACAAATATTATAAGAACTTCTACCGACAGTGTAGAATAAATGAAATCGAAGGATAACCGCGCTCACTACCCATATAACGGTACTGTTAAAAACTTTTTCAATATTACCACCTAAAATTTACCACCGAGATGGTATGAGAGAGCTTCATGAGAGCCGCTGTCAAAATTGGATGATGGGCATGGTACCGTCCACTTTTTGGTGAAATCCTATATCTCGTGACCTGTACGTGGCATTATTCGTATATTCTTATGTTACAGTGTGAAAATGGACAAATTTGGACAGCAACCACGCCTACTTCCCATTTAGCATAATTTCATTTTAATTTCCACTTGATTCTTTTACTTTCCAGTATACAAATAGCAATGGTATGACCAAAAATAGCTTAAGTCCAATAAAAACTGTTCAAGCCTCTAGGTACCGAATATTTAGACCCCGGTACCTTAGTTGACTTCTTATCGAAAATGTCGTTCAATGTGTGACATATGTACTGAAATTGAAATTGAAATGAAAATAATGTAATGCCTGTTTGTCAAAAATGGGTTGAATCGTGTCAATACTCCCCTTAGCGCCCATATAGTCAATATAAAGATTTTCGCAGTTAATATGTGAGTTATTCCAGTGAAAAGAAGAGAGCGTGTTGTATTCATAACAGTGTATCTTTGTGCCTAAAATAGATAAAATTTAACGAAAACTTGACTTACCCCCCATTTAGCTAATATCAGGATTTTCGAACATCCGTCTGACTTTGGTTTTACACCTGGCTTCGATTCTTGCAAAGTGGCAAGAGTATAAAATGTTTGGTTGCACCTGAACTTAAGCCTTCCTTACTTGTTTCGTTTAAAATTCTTAAAGTGACACCAGTTTTCAATTATTATTTTTTATTTGGAAAAATGTGGCAAGAAAGAGCTTTAATTGGGTCGCACCACCCACTGATGCAACAAAATTTTACTGTTGTTTCTGTAAAATTACTGTTAATTTACAGTTACTACACAGCGGGGGAGATGGAGCCTTGAACTTGACTCGCAACTTAGTTTGTTGTAGCTTCACGGTAGCATAGCCGCTATTCGCATGACAGCTGGTTGGCTGGTTATTATGTGCAGTCGCGATAATCCAACAACGGTACGTTGCTCATGCAAAGCCAAACAGAAGCACCGATAAAAACAAAGCACGAGTTAGAAATAAGAGTTGAAATATGTGGAAATATGGAAACCAGTTATATTGTTTGTTTGCTGTGCTGCAAGCAAATGCAGTATATTTTGCAACAAAGTAAAACGTCAAAATAAATATTTGAAGCAAGTGGAAATGACAGCAAGGCACGAAATGTGTAAGAAAGGCAGAGAAGTTAATAATGAAATGAAGAGAAAACTAGAGAGATTGCAATGTTGCATATTGCATGCCGCTACTTAAGTAACAAATATGCACATGCATATGTATGCGCAGCAATGTGCATAGAATGCATATGTACGTATGTATGTAGACAAATACTACCACACATAAAAGCTCTCACATTTGCTTAGATCAATTTGTGTTATTATTATATTTGCTCGTGCTGTTAATCAATTTTATTCATTCGTTGAAATTGCGCTAAATTTCGCTTTCAAATATTAATTCACTTACGCTATATATAAAGGGGTATGACTTTCATAAAAAGTATTTTTTTATTTAAAAAATTGAAAAATTTTA
>NW_017535519.1:1500901-1530182 GCF_001853355.1 Bactrocera latifrons | reverse complement strand
CTATAGCAGATTTGAGGCATTTGAACGTTTTAGTAGTAGAATATTTGGGGACAACCCGTACCAAGTGTCTAATTAGTAGCAGAATATTTGGGGGCAACCCGAACCAAGTGCCTAATTTGTAGTGGATTTTTGCAGTGTGTTAGTGAAAAATGAAGGATTGGTTACTTGTAGGTTTATACAATGCACAGTAGTTCTGAAGAAGTCAGGCAGGGCAGACCAGCGGCGTCGGCCCGATAAGTTAATCAATTAAAATAAGTTGTTATATGTGAACAAACTGAATTCAAATATATTAAAATAAGTTATTCTATGTGAACATTTGAAATGAATAAATATAATAAATAAAATCTACATATATGGGTTTCCATTCTGGTTTATAGGACTCAATAGCCTATTTGAAGAGCAGAATTGAAGAGCAGAAAAAATTCGTTGGAGCTGGTTTCTAGTTTCTGGTGCTTTGACAGAGTGTTCATAAAGGAATGTTTGGGAGTCAACCATTGTGGATGGTCAGGCTCGACGAGTAATTCGGGTGTGGATATTAGATTGAGGTCATTGATCAGGGCTATGCATTGCATGAGGTTGGACTGTTTGTTCGATGCATTCATACTAGTTGTAGACGTCTCGTGGATGTTGAAAAAGGTTTTGTTCGTATTATGGAGAATCCTAGGTAGAAGCATTATGGTATTATATTTAGTTCTTTGCTGGATGTTCGGTAGGCCTGCTTCGGCTAAAACGGCTCTGATCGTAGAGGTGGGGAACGCGCGTATGCTTCTTCTTACAGATTACATTTTAAAGTTTTGGCAAATTATTATCGAAGTTTTGAACCTTTCCTATTATAATGTTCCGATTACATATGTTTGAAAGCTTTACTATGTTGTGTGCTTATTATAATAATAAGAGTAACTAATTTGTTAATAATTATAAGTACGTTTTTATTTCATTTCGATTGTATGTGCTGTCAAGTCGAGGTGTTTTTACTAAAAACACAGGGTTCACACAAAATATTTTATTTTTCGATATATTATAATATTTTTTTTTTAGCATGTAACAGCCATACTGTTGTACAGTACTGTTCATTAGTAGAAAGTTGCTCATATACCAAGGAGCGTTGACGGTGCTTCTTAAAGTCTTAGATTGATATCTTTGTAGGATTTCAATGTTGGATCTAATTGCCGTACCACATAACTGCATTGTATGCGTACATACTGGTTTAATGATTAAATAAAAATATGCCATTTTATATCGCTAATTGTAAAGACAGAAGAAAACATTTTAAACAAAAACTAATTTTACACGAATATTCTTTCGTATGTTCAGGTTCTTCGAAAAGAATACCCATTTATGACACCTGGTAATCGTTTGAAGATAAATTTGATAATAAAAAAACTACCTTGTACTCTAAATCGAAACAAAACTATATTAGTGCAACTAGTTTATATTATACCAAATTACTTTTAGACATTTTTATTTTAATTTTGCAATAAGTAAATTTTCATATTGCAAAGCAAGAAATATACTTATTTGAGATGAGCTGAAAACAGGATGCATTTTCATGTTTTTCAACCTTATTTTATATTCAGCTTGAATAATGTAATATAACTTATTTTTGTTTTGTTGATATTATATATTATCAGTATATATACATATTTACGTGCATACTCGTACATATGTATATAATTAGTTTAGATTTATAGATTGTATTATATGGATTATATGTATAAAATGTGTAATATTTGTATATATTTATATTTTTTTAATATAAATTCTTCCAAACAAGTAAGCATTCTTACTTTTCCATATTTTATTATTTTTTAAATTTAAAAGTCATACCCCTAATTTTTGTCCATATACACGTTTATCTGTGCATGTGGTATGTGCGAGAGCAAGTATAATGTAACAAATCTTTATGCATCATTTGTTTGGGTGCATTGTCCGCCAGATAAACGGAAGTATTACTGTTAATTACATAATTATGATTGCGGTAAAATTTTATTTTAACACGCATAATTTTGTCGGTTTAAGAAAAAAATATGTCTGTTTATGCAAAATTAATTAATTATAGTTGTAAAAATCTTGATAAAAAAAAATGCATTTATGCTCACATATGTATGTATAATTATAACCTTAGTTGATTTAGCCATGTACGTGTGTCCGTCTGTTTTTATATACGCGAATCAGTCCCTCAGTTTTTGGCATATTGCTCTGAAATTTTGTACACGTTCTTTTCCCCTAAAGAGATGCTATGGTCATTCTTCGGAACCACAGATATCGAACAAGTACAGCAGCATATAACTGCCATATAAATTGAGCTATCAAAATCAAGTTCTTGTATTAATGACAAAGACAGCGCTAAAAGTACTGAGGAAATATTTCTGATCGGACGAATGATCAAAATCAAGTTCTTGTATGGTCTTTATTTGTGTAGTTGTTTTTTCTTGTTTTCGTATAACATTTCGGTTCAAAGCTACTAAGTTCCTACGTTTTACCAATTGGTTGTTAATGCTTTACTTTGATTTGACTCTTTTAAGCAAGGTATTTTTGGCACGCTATTTATTTGCATATAATTAACCCATTTTCAGTTATTTATCATTGTGTGGTTTCAACTTTATTTGCGCTTAACATTTTTTGTTGACTTTTCATACACTTCTGCGTTCCATATTTACTGTTTTTGTCTTCAACTACTTCCTTTGAGACACTATTGAAAAGTGAAACTTTACACACTCGTACATACATTTACACTTTTACACTTTTACGTTATAAGATGTGTCAGATGGAGAATGGTGGACTATTAAAAAAAAAACACGCCCAAAACTGAACAAAGTTAGGTTTACGGGTTTATATGAAACTGAAGTTGCTGAAAAAGTGGATGATATGTCAAGCCTTACTACGCTCATAGAAAGTACGACGGGAATTTGGAAATATTTTGCTTCTTACGAAATATATTTATCAATCGACAAAAATATTCAAATAATTTACAACGATTTCGATCTTTCATCCAAAACTATATTTCTAACCAATATCCAAAGCCAGTTATTCAAAGTGACTAACTGATAGTCGGGGTTAACGCCAACACTAGCAGCTTTCCTTATGAATATCACGCATATGAAAATTAGGTCTTTGTTGAACCAGTAGCGGGTAATACATGCTGTGTAGAGTCGAGGAGAGTTAAATGAACTAGAGGCTGAATATCCCTGGTCTATATCTAGTGGATATCTTAGAAACTATTGCGGTTAAAGTTTTATTTCTGGTTTAATACAAAAATTTGGAAGTGATAGATTGAAATATTTGAAGTTCTCATTAGTGGCAAATTGAAGGTTTCTAGTATTTTCACGTAATGAAGTTCATTTTACTTTATGCTCCATAAATTGTGCCTGTCAAATTGCAATCTGCAATTCGAAAAAATTAGAAGCAATAAATAAAATACTTTTGAAAGAGCTCTTATGTGGTGGCCGTTGGTTGGCAACGCGTAGAAGTTCAGGATGGTGTCTCTTAAATAGCTAAGATGGTCTGGTGACTTATGCCTATTTTCATGACTACTTTGGAGGGTGGTTTTTTTTATAGGAAAATAAAAAGGAATTATCTTAAATATTTACATATTGAAAATATAAATAAAATTATTTAAAAAAATTAAATACTTTATAACTATTATTATTGCCCCTCGAAGTTGGAACCTCAAAAAAAAAAAAAAAACAAAAAAAAATCTGAAATCAAATATTCTTGCTTATTCGTAATCTATAGACATGTCATTCTGGTCGGAACTACTAAGTTTTATGGGTAAAAAACAAAATGGCGGACTTTGAAAGAAAAGTCTTTTTATTTTAGCAAAGAAAGGGTTGTAAAATAAAAAGTTAGGGGTGAAAAAAATTCTCGTTAGTACCGACGAGAACTATGAGTGTGTAGAATAGCCTGTTAAAAAAGCAATCGGTTCAGTAGAAAAATAGTTAGGACCCGGGCCGACCAGAAAAACAATGTTTTGAAAAAAAAAAACGCGTTAAAAGTTCAACAACTCGAGAAGGAGAGAACTCTGAGGCGTCTAGGAAACTCGTTATAACTCCCGAAATATTTCGAATTTCTGCCTGAAATTTTCACAGTATATTCTCAAGACCTTGTACTTTGAAATTAAGCAAAAAAATTTCGATTTTTTGAACCCAAGTTACCATACTACTACCTTAAACAATGTTGTTAAAGAGGTCGGATCTTAACAATTTCTTCGGATTGTAATATTGTCTCACGAAATAATATAAGCCTGATACCTTGAAGACATCGCGATGAGTTAAGTCATCGAGGTCATCCTGTGCTATTTCGACGGGGTCGGATTATGGTGAGCGGTTTGTTAGATGTGATGAATTGGCCCTGATTTTATCTGCCCAAGGGCTGTGCTGTCAGAGATATGATGATTGGATATCTAATTTTGTTACTTCATTTAATCCGTTGAGCCGAGAGTTCCTAGATATCTAAAAGGACTTCTAGATAAAGCTAGACAAAACCATAGGAGGTGTTTCAGCAACTCTCCTATGCCCAACTTCCTGCACACTCTGAAGAAATCATCATTACCGGCTTACCGGCTCGCACGTGATGCCTCTACTTTGTGTGACTGGCCAATAATAATAGAAGTTCTGCAGTACTTTCGAGATCGTATGAGTAAAAAGTAAAAATCATGCGTGTTTTTCTTACATACCATCTGGGCGATCCTGCCCTTAAGGCATTCGATCTTGCCCTGACCCGTTCGTTCCTTTCGGCAATTTCATTGCGTTATGACTTGTTTTTATGTCGCAGATTTTTTTTAACGGGATTAGATCGCCGAAAAAACAGTCCTTGGTCGGATAAAATCCGAGTCAATTCCGGTACGTAGAACCGGCTGTCTTGGGAATATCGTAGATCTAACGGATCGGTAAGTTTTAGATTGCTATAGTGGTTCGATTTCGGTGGTTCCAGGTAGCTCTTCGAGGAGAAAAAACTATGCAAAATTTTAAATCGATATCTCAGAAACTCGGGGACTTGTTCGCGTACATGCATACAGACGGACGGACGAACAGTCAGATATAGCTAAATCAACTGAGCTCGTCTCAATGTTCATTTATGTATATCTACAACGTTTCCTTCTTAGTATTAGAAACCTTATGACAAACTTAATGTACAATGGTCAGGGTATAAAGGAGAAGAAACTTAATTGCACATCCAGGCGCAGCTGTATTGCACTGTATTTCTAAATCAAATTATTTTATTAATTAAACACCTGCAACATGACACAAAAAGAGTGTTACAAACACATTTACGTGTTTTAATAGGTATAAATAAAACACCCAAATAGCTATACCTACATGCTATACCCTACAGAAGCATTTTTACCCATTTTCTACTTGCCAAATTTTATGTCGGCCTCCTTTTCGAGTATAATTATATCTGTATGCACAAATATATTGTACTAATACTAATATAATATATATTTGCCGTCTTCGCGGAAGCATTTTGGGAGCACGCAGTCATCGCGGACACTATGCGCATAGCAATTAACCGACGGGTCTTGGCAAGGTGGCCGAAGCGCCGATATTGCAGGCAAACCTTCGCATTTCGATTTCAATGCGGTGTTTTTCAAAATTTGACTTTTGATTACATATATGTATGTATATGTATAAACTTATATTTTTGGACTTTAATACAATTTTTCGTATTGATCGGACCGTTAAATGCAAATTCGTGGAGCTGCAATTGGCAAATGAAATCGAAAGAAATTAAAGCTGCACTTGATATCTGACTCGCAGTAAATTTCTTTGTGCAGGTGTGTAGTCGTGTACATGTATCAGGAACTATTACGAAATTTGATTGTATATATGTACGTATTGAATGTATGTATTTAAAATTCACAAAGCAATTCGGTAGTGTGTTGTCCAACCTTACTGCGTTAACTAATAATTTAGGTATACATTTTCTATGACCATAACAAATCCAACAAAGTATCTGAAATTGGTAGTAGTAGAACAACCACATTCTTTTGATATTCTCATGAATTTCGAATGTCTTTAATTATAGAAAGTAAAAAAAAAAACAAAAAAGTCAGAATGCTCTTTGGAGCTAGCCCACTTTTTATTCAGTCTTGACAATACATTTTTCGATTCAACGCTTCGGTTTAAAATTTGAAATAACGAAGCAAGTATATTTCAAACTATAATTCTTTCGCTTTTCTGATGTTTGATCCAAGCAGTGGTTCATATTTCAGTAGCGTTTTTGTTTTTGACAGAACGCGCGTGAGTCGTGTTAATTTGTCATAAAATATTTGAGTTTTATATTGACTTATGCCTGAATAACGTTTACAAATACTAGTTCAATTTTATTACGAAAATTGACGACTGAAAACTTATGGTCAACAGTGAGCGTACTATTCGCAAACCTATCACAATCTGGAGACCCAGCATTTATTATTGGATAATATTCGACCGAATAGATGACGTCCAGCACGCAGTGAAGAAAATATAGCAGCCGTAGCTGAGGATGTACACGAAAACCAACTTCGACTGACGTATGAAATGACTTGGCGCATTTTACGCCGAGATCTTAAATTCAAAGTGCATAGAATACAGTTAATACAAGAACTGAAGCCATTCTATCTTTCTAAGTGACATCTCGCCACACCATGGGCTCTCTAAGTTCCAAAAAGATTCAAAGTTTTCGAGCCAAATTTTATTCAGCAATAAGGCCCATTTTTGGCGCAATGGGTATGCGAGCAAGCAAAATTGCCGTATTTAGGACGAAGAGCAACGTGAAGAGATTTAATATCTGCCATTTCATTCAGAAAAAACCACGTTGATGCCAGTGAGAACGTAATCGACAAATGAGACCGCTATCGCGCCATGATAACCGACTATTTGATGTCTGGAATTGAAGCTCGTGATCACGGCAAGATTTGATTTCCACAAGACGGCGCCACTTCCCAGAACTCGCATCCGTAAATACATTTTTTGATCGAACACTTTGGTGGGCAGATAATTTCATGTTTTGGGCCGGTCGATTGGTCATCAAGATCGTGTGATATCACACCGTCAAACTTTTGCCTGTGGGGATATGTGAAATCTAAGGTCCTGCTTCGATTCAAGCCTGTCATTCTCCAGTTACGAGTCGAAATGTTAGAAGGAGTCATCTAAAATCGGACTCCACGGATGGACCACCTGAGACTTAGGCGCGATCAACATTTGGAAGAGATAATCTTCAAAAAATAAATGTAAAAAAATGTTCTTTCGAATTATAATAAATATTCATCATTAAGTTTGAAGTTTCTGTGTTTCTTTAAAATAAAAAAGTAGGGAAATGGATCACCCTTTATTATACATATATAAAGAAGCAGCTTTTCTTTTAAGGGTTAAAACAAATACACGTACTGCACGTGATTATTATCAAACAATTTTAATCGATTAAATTATGCGACCATAGCAGCACTTTTCTTATTGTTACTCGCAACCTTTAATTTTTTTACAGGTATGCTAAGACACACACACGCAATATATTTGAACTAGTTGGGTGGTTAAGTCAATGTAGAAACATAATAATAATCCCACTATATATTGTAGTGAGTGATCATAAATCTATTGAAATTATATTGATATGATGATTAGACATGTAATTTTGTTACTTCATTTAATCCGTCGAGCCGAGTAGTTCCTAGATATCTAAGAGGACTTCTAGGTAAAGCTAGACGAAATCATAGGAGGTATTACAGTATCTCTTCCATGCCCAGCATCCTGCACATTCTGAAGATCATCATGTGATCATCATTACCGGTTTGCACGTGATGCCTCTACTTTGTGTGACCGGTCAATAATAATAGAAGTTCTGCAGTACTTTCGAGTTCGTATGACTAAAAAGTAAAAATCATGCGTGTTTTTCTTACACATCATCTGGGCGATCCTACATGTCCTTAAGGCATTCCAACTCACCCTGACCCGTTCGTTCCTTTCAGAAACTTCATTGCGTTATGACTTATGTTTTTCTTATACTGACTCAGTAGCCACCGAATGGCACTTTTTGCAATATCTTCAGAAATTTCGTTTCTCTGTATACCATTGTACCCAAAGCTTATCTAAATATCTATTTTTCGAGCTTGCAGAAGCTATTCATGAAACCAGTATTATAGAATAGAAGATTGATAAACCTTGCGTTATAGAGATAAAAATGGCACATTATAAAGGCGTTATTGAAGTTATAGACGATGAAATATATAAAGCATAAATATGTAGTGAGGACGCACTTCTGAATTTAGTAAGTTTACAAAGTGCATTTTAATAAGAAAATTAATTTCTTCATAATGTTCCAGTCTTCATTAAAACTATGACATTTATGCATTTTCATTTAATTTTGCTTTTACTTTTTGCAGTTAACTTCGTCGATGCTCTTGGGAAGTATAATTTACATTAAAAAAGTAGTTTTCTTCTAATTCCCCTAAAATGAGCGCAATTGTGGGCGCAGCCACGGCGATAGGTGGCGCAGTGACAGCCGCTACCAGCAATAGCTGGTTTATACCGATGTTGGTGGCCGCTATTGCCTACTTTCAGTACGAAGAGATTATGGATCCAGAATCTCGGGCAGAAGATTTGTCCACCGATGACATATTGGAACGATATGATTTTATAGTGATAGGGGCGGGCTCAGCGGGTGCAGTTGTGGCTAATCGACTGACAGAGGTGGAAAATTGGAATGTACTGTTGTTGGAGGCTGGCGGCGATGAGACTGAAATATCGGATGTGCCACTCATGGCGGGCTATCTACAGTTGAGCAAAATGGATTGGAAATATAAGACGGAACCGTCAGGCAAATTCTGTTTGGGTGAGCGTGTGAATATAACTTTTTGTTTTCTATAGAAGTAATGACATAGCTTTTCTTTTAAAGCCATGAACAATGGACGTTGTAACTGGCCACGCGGTAAGGTGCTCGGCGGCTCAAGTGTGCTAAACTATATGTTGTATTTACGCGGCAGTAAAATCGACTATGATAATTGGGAGGCCGCCGGCAATCCGGGTTGGGGTTATCGCGATGCTTTGTACTATTTCAAAAAATCTGAGGATAACACAAACCCATATTTATCCAGTACACCTTATCACTCCACTGGCGGCTATCTGACAGTCGGTGAGGCGCCTTATCACACACCGTTAGCGGCAAGCTTCGTTGAAGCGGGAGTTGAAATGGGCTACGATAACCGCGATCTGAATGGCGAGAAACAAGCTGGGTTTATGATCGCGCAAGGCACAACGCGACGTGGTAGTCGCTGCAGCAGCGCGAAAGCTTTTCTGCGGCCGGCTCGTTTGCGTCCTAATCTGCACATATCTATGCACTCGCATGTTACACGTATAATGATCGACCCAGTGACGAAATTGGCTTTCGGTGTTGAATTTGTAAAGAATCAACGCATATATCGTATACGCGCGACAAAAGAGGTCATTCTCTCGGGTGGCTCGGTCAATTCGCCACAATTATTGATGTTATCCGGAATTGGACCGCGCAAAGAGCTAGCTAAACATCGTATACCGGTTATCAAAGAGCTCAACGTTGGCGAGAATATGCAAGATCACATTGGCTTAGGCGGTCTCACGTTTCTGGTTAATCAACCGGTTTCTATTGTGGAGAGTCGCTTCCACTCCATGTCGACAGTGCTGCAGTACGCTGTTTTCGGACAAGGTCCACTCACAATACTTGGCGGCGTTGAGGGACTCGCTTTCGTGAATACAAAATATGCGAATACTTCGCTGGATTGGCCCGATATTGAATTTCATTTTGTTTCCGGTTCTACGAATTCAGATGGCGGTTCTCAGTTGCGAAAAGCACATGGACTTACAGATGCCTTCTATCGAGCAGTATTCGAGAAGATTAACAATCGCGATGCCTGGAGCATAATACCGATGTTGTTGCGTCCTCGCAGTATTGGCTCGATTAAGTTGCGCAGCAATAATCCATTCGATTATCCGTATATTTACCCGAACTATTTAAGTGACGAACTCGATACAAAGACACTGATTGAGGGCGCCAAGATCGCTGTAGCGCTTTCTCGCACGAAAGCTATGCAACGCTTCGGCTCACGCATCTCATCTATCAAATGGCCTGGCTGTCAGCATCTGCAGATGTTCACCGATCCCTACTGGGAGTGTATGATACGTCATTACACCGTGACGATCTATCATCCGGTGGGCACATGCAAAATGGGTCCCTATTGGGATCCCGAAGCGGTGGTCGATCCGCAATTACGTGTGTATGGCATACGCGGCCTGCGTGTGATAGACGCGAGTATTATGCCCAAGTTGGTGAGCGCTAATACAAATGCACCGGTGATAATGATCGCGGAGAAGGGTTCAGACATGATCAAGGAGTTCTGGATAAAGAACACGATAATCTAGTTATGCGGTTTGCGGCGGTTGGGTTCGGGTCCACGCTGCTAGGTGGGGTATATACTTTCTTCAGTTTTATGCTTGGAAAAACTTAGAAATTTTGTTATTTATTTATTTTTTTGTATTTAATCCAAAACAGCAGAGTTTATGTGTCATGTAAATAGAAATTAAGGAAATGCGAATTTTTAAAGTATACAAAATATAATCTGTAATGTGTGTATGATCGAAAAAATATATACTTTTTAAAACATACTTAAAAAGCAATTTTAAAAGCAGGCTGCAATTGCTCAATGCGCCCTATCAACCACTCCAAATTATTAGGAAAGACCATTATAAAAATGAATATATCTATATATTATTGAAAATTTTAAGTTAAATGGTTATGGCATTGAAAGCAGAGTTTGAAGTGGGCCTGAATTTTAGCAGTTCAATTATATTTATTGATGATGCGGAAACGAGAGCCTTTTTCGAAATTAGATCGAAATTAGAACGTTGAAAACTCTGTTTTTTACATTTTACATATTTCAGGATTAAGATTTGTAAGAACACAATAATTAATGGTCTAACTTCAGGGCATTTACTGGACAATACTTTTGCGAAATATTTGGGAAAATTATTTATATCAAAATCCACCTAAAATCAGTATAGGAAAGATTCTTTGTTGAGTACTCATACTTTTCAGAGCTTGTGACATATTTATATTTTTTTAAACGATAATTTTTTAATAAGTTAATGTGATGGCATTGTTCTCGCTGTGCCTATGTGATTAAATGCTATATTTCAGATCCTAAAAGTCTTCAAAATAAGTGAAGAGAATAAATTACGAGTTTTGATCCAAAAATTACTAAGCGAAAGCGATTATTTATTGTTGCTGTCATCAGTTCTAGAAATTTCGCCTGTAAGTTTGATTTTCGCCTACGTTTAAAATTTTTTGCAAAAAATATTAACCCCGAAATTTTCAGGCAGCGAAGCACCCTTGTTAAAAGATTTCCAAAATTTAATATCTACTGTTGTATTACATGAATTGTAGCAATTGAGGAAATTTCGAATTCTAGCAAAGTAAAAATATCCTCAATTTTCAATACTTATAGGCATTTGGAAATTAATGTTTGAAGTTCAAATATTTTTCAGCAAAAAAAAACATAACATTTATATATTTGTATAATATATTTACCAGAACTCATAACGGATAATCTTATATTTACTCATAGTAGCTTTGGACAATCGCTAGGTTTTCGTGTCATGCGCTCTCGCTCGTGCAATTACGGTGGTGAGTTTATTAAGTAAAAAGTTCGTTAACCGTCGAATGAAAAGCTGGAAGTTTCAAAAGCACAGAGCGAGTAGACATTTAAATTTTGAAAGCAGCTTCAAACAAATACAAATGAAGTTGGTTGCTTTTGCTCACAAAAATAAGTCGAAAAAATATTGGAACTATGGATTAATATTAGTATTTATTTTATTATGAGAATATAAGTACAGTGACCAAATATTCAAAATAAAAATGGCTTACAACCTGACAACTGTAATCTGTCTAAAGACAAAGGAAGGATTAAAGGTTTCATTGTTATAACCCTTCCTATAATAAAGGTAAATTCTGTAAATTAAATATTCGAGTTTAACGCATTGCACTGACTTTAAAAATCAGGGTATGGCTTCTGTTATACTTTTGCTTCTGTTTTTCTTATGGAAATATATGATTTGCACGTTACATGCATGCTTTTTTTTAATTTTTTTAACTGTAAACTGTTTAGAAAATGTTTGATAAAGTTGTTTTTATCAAAAGACGCCGTTTTTTAAGTTTTTATGCTTTTTGAAATTTAAAAGTTCGCAACCATGAACATCATTTCCAATTTACGTGCTCTCCCTCTCTCTCTCTCTCTCTCTCTCTCTCTCTTAATATACGCTGAGCATGAAGTGGTGAATTTATTTTGTTTACTTAAGTTCGTTAACTCTTGAACTGGAATGCTGGAAATATGTTACCAACAACACACACTGCGAGTTAATATTTAAACTTTGAAAACTGCCTTAACCAAATATAAATGAGCAGCTTTTACTCCCTACAATATGTGCTGTAAAATATAATACGAGTGGTATAATGCGAATGCACTCACAACACGAAACAAAGATGCACTGTTATTCAGCACGTCAAAAAGCAGCAACAAAATATACAGTGGTGGTGTTATAATTAGTAACGACTTTGCTGCATATAGTTTTCTTAATTTATTTTGAAATTTTAGATTGCCACATTAAAACTATAAATTGGAAACAACAAAGTAACACATTTTGTTTGAGTTTAACATAAAAAAAGCAACAACAATTTTCAAGACAATGAGGCGAACAGAAAGAACACCAAATTCAATTTGGTCATATAATTAGAAACAACAGTAAAAATTTAAAAATATTTATATAAAATTGAAAAAATTTATTAAATTTGTAGTATTTTGTTGGATATCCCTTATTTTTAACAATATTATATAACGTTCGCGGTAAATTGTGGATTAATTGTTGGCATGTTTACACTGATATGCTATGTCAAATTTTGTTGGACTATTTGAAACAACCCGTCATTATTTCGCGGTTCTTTGTCTTTAAGATCTCGTTTCACAATTGCCCATAAATTTTCAATTGGGTTGAGATCAGGACATTGCGGAGGCCAATCCAAGTATGTTTAGGGTCAACATCATCATATAATGGACTGGCATATTCTCAAAGGAATGTGGTTCCAGAATGCTTTTATATTGATGTTGGTCTATTATCCCTTGAAAAAGCACTATTGGGCCAATACCAAGAGAGGAAAAGGCTCCCCACAGCATAACGAATTCGCCACCATGTTTTACTGCTTTCACAGTGTACCTGGGGCTCAACGCCATGTTGGAGGAACGTCTTACTGGAGTTTTTTTTTTGCGCAATGCAACCACGAAGTCCCGACTCCTATAAACGCCTCGTCTTCTTATCGTCCGAGCTGATATTTCTACCTTCATTTCTTGTCCAACTTCAGCCTTTATTTCACGCCTAGTCATGAAAGGATTGTTTTTGATCCGTCATACAAATTGTCCGGTCTTTTGCTGGAGTGGTTTTTCGAGGTCTGCTCTTCCTGGTAGTGGTTTTAAATTTCTTTGTTTTTTTTTATACAAATGAATAGCTACAAATACCATTATTTTGGAGCAGGAAATCCTTTGTGCGATAGCTGACATTGAAAGTTGCTCCTTTTGATGGCACCTTACAATTAACTCTCTCATTTTGGGAGTATATGACTTTTTTTTGCCCATTCTAATAATTAAAACACTTTTAATTGAACATTGTTTAATTGAAGTATACTCACTTTATCGTTAAGTTAAAAAAAAACCAAGAATCAAAAAAAAAAACTGCACGTTTCTAATTACGTGTCCAGCCAAGAAACCTAAACCGGGAAATAATTTTAATTTTTTCAATAACCAATCAGCACACAGTCACGTGTTTCTTTAACAATAACGTTCAAAGTACACACTACAAATAACGGGAATTACAATTTAAAGTGCACATCTGAAAAAAGTATACAGTGATTTGATTTCTTCTAGCATATCGTTTCTATTTATAAGGCCACCACTGTATATAGGTTTATGTATGTGCATGTGTCCTACTGCTGCACTCCAAACATGACTTACTGACATGTTAATCTGTTTAAAAACAAAGTGGAGAATTGCGACGAAAACAAATAAAAGAAGTAAGGAAGCGCTAACTTCGAGTGCAACATTTATACTTTTGAAACTGGCAGAAATCAAAGCCGGGAAATACATGAAGGTGCAAAACGTCAACCAGCGGAACTACTACGGAACTAGTGCAAACGTGTCACCCTTTGGTCGCCATTCGCGCTTAAACGGGTATCTTGTATAACGCGCAGAAAGAGCGTTACTCATATTAAAAATCGCCTCATCATCCTGATCATTTAATATGTATATAACCCTGTAGCTGATACGTACAACCGTTAGGTGAATGAAGCCATTATACTCTGTAGCAACATGTTGCAGGAGTATAAAAATTAAGGGTATTATTGTTATCACAATTGCCATAAAATACCGAGATAAAAGTAAACGCATATAATATAATTTAAATTTAAGATTTAATGCATTTCACACACTTTCAATTTCGGGCTGAAAAAGGTAAGCTTTTTAGTAGCAGTTCAGCGCCCTCGATAAGCACACAGCGATGTTCAATACTTGACGTGCACGAAATTCAGGTTTTTCATTTGGGGTAAACAAAATAGAATTATATGTATATAAAACGGAAAATTGTATTTTATTTCTAAGGCTTTTCCTCTTCCACAGCAACAGTTGCCTTGACGCTCGTGGTGATTGCAGTGATCAGCGGCACAACGCTCGCGCATGTCATCAGCGACGCTAGCAGGCTTTTGGCAGCAGCCAATGACACCACGGCGCACGCCAGCTGCGCGACCTCATACGTTGGCAGCGCTGAAGCTCTTGTCAGCAATCTCTTCGCCGCAATAAATACAGCAAAGTGTGAGTTGACAAACGCTAGCCAATGGCCTGCTGACTTTGCTGACGAAGCGCTGAGAGAAGGTCTGGAGAAGTATGACTTCGTCATTGTGGGCGCCGGTACGGCTGGTTCGGTGGTTGCCAGTCGTTTAACCGAAAACCCGCGTATCAAAGTGCTGCTGCTGGAGGCTGGCGAAGATCCGCCTTTAGAATCTGAGGTGAGTTTTTAGATTCTCTATGAGATGAAGAAAGCTTTTGTTGGATTTCTTTTCGGACTTTTCAGTATTAAAAGCCAATTGGGAAGCTATGATTCATAAGTGCAGTGCTAAACCAAAAGAATAAATAATCATTAATACATGTGTACATATATACACATATATACACACATATATACACATAAACACAGTACTGCACTTCAATAAATTTCAATGTTGCGAATCGGACGTAGAGAGCTTCTGGATTCTTCTATCTGCAACGATTTGAGAGATATTCAGTCTACTCTACCTGGATAAAAACAGGCAGCTGAAGACATAAACGTTCTTACTAAACGTTATTCCGACAGCATTTGGCATTCTCGTTTTTTTGAGGTAATTCACTGCAACTTGAGGAGTACTTAAAAACGCATATTACCCTTTATCTTTCAATTGGGTCCACTTAATTTAAGTAACGGACTCCAGAGGTATAGCTCGGACCGTAAGATAGAAAAGCTCATTCAGTAGAGGCCGTATGTACCAAATCTTTTACCCTCTGTGTATCATATATAAATGCTTCTCTTAAATCAAAAAACATAAATAAATACAAGTAAGGAAGGGCTAAGTTCACTCTCGCATGATAAAGTGATAATCGAGATTTCAGGCGTGGTTGTGAACCGATTTCACCCATATTTGGTACATGTCATCAGGGTGTTAAGAAAATATTATATACCGAATTTCATTGAAATCGGTTGAGTACTTCCTGAGGTATGGTTTTTGGTCCACAAGTGGGCGACGCCACGCCCATTTTCAATTTTTAAAAAAAGCCTGGATGCAGCTTCCTTCTGACATTTCTTCCGTAAAATTTAGTTTCTGACGTTTAATCTTAGTCGGTGAACGCACTTTTAGTGATTTTCAACATAACCTTTGTATGGGAGATGGGCGTGATTATTATATATGGAAATGCCTAACAGAAACGACTCTATACAGTTTGGTTGACATAGTATAGTAGTTCGAGATATGTACAAAAAAGTTAGTACGTTAAAAAAATTACGTCCAAATATGCTCCTCCCTAATGCGATCCTTTGTGCCAAATTTCATTTTATTTTGTGGCTTAGTTATGACACGTGGGCCGATTTTGCCCATATTCGAACTTAACCTTTTATGGAGCCAAGAATTACATGTGCCAAGTTTCATCATGATATCTCAATTTTTACTCAAGTTACAGCTTGCACGGACGGATGGACGGACAGACATCCGAATTTCAACTCTACTCGTCACTTTGGTATATATAACCCTATATCTGACCCTCTTAGTTTTAGGACTTACAAACAACCGTTATGTGAACAAAACTATAATACTCTCTTTAGCAACTTTGTTGCGAGAGTATAATAATAATTCATCAGGTTGCTGTCAATTCTCCATTTAGTAGAAGCACCTGATTGATCGCAGATCATAGGTTCATTAAAAATGCTAAAATTTTTTGCTAAGGTAAAATAAAGATTTCCGGCAAAAAAACCCGGTTAACTGCTATTCACAATGTTATATACAATTGTATGAATATTATTTAGATCATAGAACCCCCGAATTGAACGGATTATCTAAGTACCCCCTGGTTCGTTTGCTTGTTGTCTAACCTTCTATTTAATCTTTTCAGATCTTCACACTAAGTTCTACGCTACATCACAGCCCCTACACCTGGACCGACTTTGGTGAACCGAATCCGAACTGTTGTCAAGGCATGCAGCAGCGTCGCTGTTATTGGCCGCGTGGTAAAATGATAGGTGGCTCAAGCTCTATGAGTGGAAGCATTTTTTTGCTTGGTAATAAAGAGGATTTCGATCGATGGCGTCTATTGGGTTGCGATAAGTGGTCGTGGGAGGAAATGAAATTTTTGTACGAAAAAGCGTTGAAAGCCACGCAGCACGAAGTCGTCGATAAACCACTTGGTACCGTAGTACTGAACCAGTTTGACCATCTGGAGGAGCACAATGAACTTGCGCAACTTGTGCTCAATGCTAGCAGCGAGCTAGGGTTGCGCTATATATCCGATTTATCGGATGGCACTATCGTTGGTTATACAGACGCAATACCCGCGAATATAGAAAAGGGAAGGCGCATGAGCGTTGCGAAAACGTATTTGGGGCAAATATCACGCACCAGACCTAATCTACATGTCATTAAAAGGGCAATGGTTACGAAAATACTCTTTTCTTCAGACAACAGTCGCGCTGTGGGTGTTGAATTCATCTTACGAAATCATCATCGCTTAAAAGTTGCCGCTATGAGCGAGGTGCTTGTGGCGGCAGGCGCCATAAATTCGCCAAAATTACTGTTACAGTCGGGCATTGGGCCAAGTGAGCATTTGAAAGCGCTGCGCATAAAACAAATCGCAGATTTGCCTGTAGGCAATAATCTGCATGATCACGGCATGCTGCCTTTGATACTCAAGTTTGGGCGCGAAATTAACCTGCCACGCAGTATGGGCGAACCACAAAGCGTTGCCGATTATTTTTTGCGCCAAACGGGTCCACTTGCAGCCAGTATCAGCATTATGGGTTTCATTAACAGCAATGCGAGCAGCAGCAGTCAGTATCCCGATCTGCACTTGGTGTCGCACACGATTGTACCGGCGGGTACTGCCGACAGCTTCAAATTTCTGCAGCTTCGCGATGAAATAGTCGCTGGGATTTCACGCGCGGCCGACAATAAAAGCCTCTTACAAATCTATGGATCGTTACTACGTCCGCTTTCGCGAGGCAAAGTGCGTCTACGCTCGGCCGATCCTCAAGCGCCGCCGCTCATATACAACAACTATGCCAGCGAGCCCGCTGACCAGCTCACATTGCTAAGAAATGTGCGCTTCGTGCAGCGCATGTGCACCACTGCGGCGTTTAGAAATTATGGTTTACAGCTGTTGCATGTGCCCATTGAGGAATGCGATCGGCTGCCGTACGATTCAGATGACTATTGGTTGTGTTACATAAAATACTTGTATATCGGTGCTTGGCATCCGGTGGGCACGTGTCGCATGGGCGCATACACCGATTCGCACGCTGTAGTAGATCAGCGTCTACGAGTGCGCGGCGTGAACAGATTGCGTCTGGTTGATGCGAGCATAATGCCAGAAATAACCAGCGGCAATACGAATGGGCCAACAACGCTAATTGCCGAAAAAGCAGCTGTGATGATTGAGGACGACTGGAAGGAGGAACAAACGTGATAGTTCTCCTTACTCGTGTATATACTTGTTTTTGAAGTTTAAGCCATGTCTTAGTATTAATTTATTCGATTATATTTATTTAAAAAAACAACTGTATGCACTAACGTTATTTTGACAAAATGTGTTAGTTTTTATTCTACATAATTTCTTTCAAAGGCAATACAGTGATTATAGTGACCCTCCAACTTTTCGATATCATTTTTGTAGTACAATTTGCCGTTTGCTTCAAAATGAGCACCTCTTCATTGGACGAAAATTTCTTCCCGACGAGCATTCTTTTGAGATCTGAGTACGGGAAGTCGTCGTTGGGGTCAATTCGAATTCCCAATGCATGTATTTTTACCATTGTTTTCACTGACTTGTGACGCGGTGCGTGGCGTCCATCAAGCGGTCCAGTAACGCTATGTACTCGTATTATAGTCCTATAGACTGACGGTCGTTGCTTTTTCAAGGCAGTTAATAAAAATTATTCTAGGCGCAGCCCAAAATACAAACGCCATAACTTTGCCAGCCGACTGTTGCGTTATTCCAAGCTTGGTACCAGGTTTAACTTGGGCAGTACGCTCGTATAGTTGTCGATGGGACTTCGGAGTCAAACGTTGGAGTTATGTTTCATTCATTGTAAAATATCGACGCAAAAACTCGTGTTTATTACGCTTCAACATTTCAAACACGGCATCGAATCATCAACTGGTCGTTTGTTTTCCGTCAAATGTGCGCTCACGCGGCACCCGCTATGCACAGAGCTTTCTCATACCCAAATATTTGCGAATGATATGATATACATGTTCAGTTGATATCTTTAGAGTGCCTGCCATCTCGAACAACTTCAGTTTAAGTTGTACCAAAATTAGTTTGTGGACTTTTTGATGTTTTCGCCGGTGACAAACTCTTTTGATCGCCCACTGCCATCGTCGTGCTCGGTTCGTTCAAACATAGCAAACTACTTTTCAACGGTCGTTTTCCCTGAGTCAGAGTCAATATAATGTTAATCAATCCAAAACTTGGCTTCAACGGTATTTTTCTCACAAAACACAATGCTTTTAACACGTGAAATTCATTTTTATCAGTTTTTTCACAATAAAGAAAGTTTTTGCATTTAAAGAGATATAATTCACAAACTAATGATCCGACAGCTATCAAATTTATACGTGCGCCTTTTGAAGTTTAAGTTTAACTAAAAATCATGTGGATTTTATTCTAGTAGCGCTATCTACATATGTGGCAGGCCGGGCACTTTTCAGTTGAGTTCAGTTTCTCAAACCAGTAACAGTGTGAGCCAATTTTTTCAAGTACACAATGGACATCTAAAAGTTGAGTGATTTTTCGTCGAAAAAAGGCATGTTTTTGAGCTTTTTTGTTGAAGATACAGTTTAAATCTCTTTTTCAGTATGACAATTGCACACTTGATTTAAAATACATCCAAAGAAAGTCCGAGACGTACTTTACTGACGAGGAAATAATGAACAATAATCGGAATATAGTACCGAGTGGTGTGAGTCATAATGACATACATACATACATGTTGATTATTGCATAGATTAGCTCACCTAGAATAGAAGGAAAAAGAAAAGGAAAATGTTAGTTTCATATTAAGTTTGTTTTTGTTTTTAATAACGAATAAAGGAATTATAAAATAAAATCCAATTTATGCGATAATTGCTTGTTGAAAGATTTATAACTAATGCATTAACATTATAAATCATTCACAATTTATTTGAACACCTGTTTAGGTAGTCTGCTTAGTATATCTAATTGTTCAAATATAGTACAGGGTGGGCCATCTAATGTTTTAAATTTGAATTATCTATATTTCGACATTGGAAAAGTCAAATACCACTCGGAAAGTGACAGATATTCAGTAAAAAATCTAAAATTTACGAAATGGGTCGCTATTCACTAGAAGAAAACTGGGAAATATTGAAAACCGTTTTTCAAAGTGGATGGTTAATTTAACCGAAAAATCATCTTTTCGGACGAGGCTTATTTCCACCTCGATGGTTACGTTAACAAGCAGAATTGTCGCATTTGGGGCACAGAAAACCCGCACGTAATCGTCGAGAAGCCAATGCACCCAGCACGAATCATTGTATGGTGCGGATTTTGGTCCTTTGGAATCTTCGAAAGTGAAGAAGGAACTGCCGTAGCCATCAATGGTGCGCGATATCGCGCATTGTTAACGGAATTTTTCTGCAAGCAATTTGTAGAGGAAGACTTGGACAACATTTGGTTCTAGCAGGACGGCGCTACGTGCCATACAGCAAACGCTACACTCAATCTTCGAACGAAAATCGCATAATCAGCATAAGAGGTGATGTGAATTGGCCTCACAGAAGGTGCGATTTAACTCCGTTGGACTAATTTCTGTGGAGAGCTGTTAAAGATAAATGTTACGCCAACCATCCAGAAACAACTCAAGATCTAAAGTACGAGATTCAAGCTGCTGTAGCTGCCATAAGGCCTGAAACCATCGAGAAAGTACTCAAAAATTGGGTGGATCGGATAAGCTACTATGAACTCAACCGTGGTGGTCATTTGTCCGAAATTGTTTTCCACAAATTAATTTCATAAAACAACCTTTTAAATAAATGTTAGAGACCTTTGAAAAATATCAAGCCGTTTTTTCTTTATTGACTTTATAAATTTAAAATTTTATATGGCCCACCCTGTATAACAGGTGTTTCGAACAGTCACTTGATGAAGTCAATTAGCAAGTCCGAAGCATATCATTTGTTAATTTATTTAATTAAGTGGCTGTCGGAAAAGCTGGAGGAAAAGTAGTTGTAGTACTTAACCGTTTTTATCTTTCCGAATTAAAACAATGTTCTCACCGGAAATATGAACCATAATTAGTCGAATAGTCGTATCTGAGGCTAAACTAAAGATTATCGACGTTTGGTTTACGTAAACGTAATGAACACGAATTTATATTCGGCTAAAATTATTCTATCTCTACAAGTAAACACTTTACTATAGACTAAACTTTAGGGTCCAAGTGATCAAACTTTCTAGTTTTTCACTGCTGTCATCACAAAATTATATTTCTGTCAGAGTAGACCAATGTAGAGAGAGTTGTTTTTACCACGAATCGTACGTATAGGAAGATTTCGAAGTCTTTCATGCATTTTCTGTTAAAGAAGGTCATGATTCCATATTCAAGGGATCGCCGAAAGACCGCTGGATTAGTGGTATTTTATTAAGTAAGTTATATGAATATATGTACATATATTGTATATCATACACATGTATATATCAAGAGCAATAAGCATTATGAAAGGAGAACATTCAACCCAAAACTTAAATGAGTATTTAGAACTTTAACTCAGCCTTTTGATTTTAGGCCTCATAGTTTCTATAAAGCTCAAACTTTTGAGCATTTTTGGTCGATTATACTTATATTTGGTTTTTATTATTTTGTCTCGCCGTTGGAAGAATTCTGCTAGCGCAGCAAATTGTGATTTTTGGGTCAACAAAGCACCGTCTGCCGAAGAAGCATAACACCAAGCTTAATGGCCTAGTCTATTTGCAAGCACAGTGAAATTTTGAAAACGGTTGAAAACAGTTGGGCGCGCGTGAAATTTAACAACCAACAAAAAAAAGTCAGCCCGTTGCTGTCAGTTGTGTGAAATGTTGGGTGGAGCTGGTCTTGTAACGCTATGGCGCTTCGTGCTCACGGCTCTACCAAGCGCGACAATAATTATCATGCTCATCGATGGCATAAATATTTACCGACCGGACATAGTTGACGAGGATAACCGACTGCGCGCAACGAATATTTTGAATTTACGTGACTCGTATGACTTTGTTATTATCGGTGGCGGTACGGCTGGTTGTGTGCTCGCATCGCGTCTGTCGGAGGTGCGTAACTGGAGTGTGTTATTGCTGGAAGCCGGCGGTGATGAACCCATGATATCGGAATTGCCAATGTTGTATCCAATATTTCAGCGCACTCCATTTGATTGGGGTTATCGCACAGAGCCATCCGATCGCTACTGCCTCGCCATGCAAGGACAGAGTTGCTTCTGGCCGCGCGCCAAATTATTAGGCGGCTGTAGCTCAATAAATGCAATGATGCATATACGCGGTAATAGACGTGACTACGATCACTGGGCGGAATTGGGTAATGTTGGTTGGAATTATGACAGCATTTTGCATTATTTTAGAAAAATGGAGGACATGCGCGTGCCAGGCTTCGAGAACGATCGTTTCTATCACGGTTTCGGTGGACCGGTTACAATTGAAAATTATAGGTTTCCATCCCCGTTATTGGACGTCTTCATGGAAGCAGCCACGGAGCTGAACTTGGTGTGTTGTTGCTATAAATATTTATCATAACTGTTTGAGTAATTTTCTATTTTTCAGCTAAATCCATTTAACGACTTCAATGGGCGCAGTCAAACCGGCTTCGCTGTGCCGCATGGCACCATCCGCGACGGACTACGTTGTAGCGAGAATAAAGCTTATATACGACCAGCTTGGAAACGTCCGAACCTCGATATAGTGCTGCGCGCTTTTGTCAATCGCATAATCGTCGATAAGGAGACGAAAGTAGCGCGCGGTGTGCACTTTGAGCATTTAGGCTTCATGCATAAGGTTAGCGCACGTCGGGAAGTTATACTATCAGCTGGCGCCATAGCCAGCCCACAATTGCTGATGACTTCGGGTATCGGGCCGGAGCAACAACTAATTCAACATGGCATACCAGTTATACAGCATTTGCCTGGCGTTGGTATCAATTTACAAGATCATATATCTACTGCAGGACCGCAGTATCTCGTTGACAATAGCGTTACGGGGCATCGTCTTTCCTTTATAGTGCCGGAAATGTTGAACACCCGGTCGGTGGACTCCTTTCTACATCATGCCAATGGATTTTTCTATGCCATGCCCATCAGCGAAGTTATGGGTTTCACGAGCACCAAATATCAGGATCCTAAACTGGATTGGCCTGACATACAAATCTTTATGGGCAGTTACGGTTATGGCGCTGACGGTGGCCTGATCGGCAGACGTGGTAGTGGAATATCGTTTGCTAATTACGAAAATATTTTTGAACACATGATTTACAAAGACACCTTCACATTGACAATCTTATTAATGCGGCCGAAAAGTCGCGGCCGTCTCGAGTTAAGATCAAGCGATCCGCGTGTGCATCCACGTATCTATGCTAATTATTTCGACCATCCGTTGGATATGGCTGTACTGGTAAGTGCAGAATCATACACTAACAATACATATGCTTGAGTGCGACCTTTTAAATATTTCACCGCAGGTGGAAGGCGTAAAATTTGCGCACAGCTTAACACAAACCGCCATCATGCGGCGACTCAATGCCACGCTGAACATTTTCGAATGGCGCAATTGCCCCGAAGTGGAGTACCTGAGCGACGCTTTTTGGGAGTGCATTGCCCGTTTCTACTCACAGACAATTTACCATCCGGTGGGTACTTGTAAAATGGGTGTGTACGACGATCCGTTTGCGGTAGTGGATCCACGTTTGCGCGTTTATGGCATGCGTGGTTTGCGTGTGATCGATGCTAGTATTATGCCGACCATACCGACGGGCAATACGAATACGCCGACGATAATGATCGCCGAAAAGGCCGCCGATATGATTAAAGAAGACTGGCTCCGTCATGGAGGTGGGCAGTAAATGAAAAGAATATTCATATTTTTTAGTTTTTATATTTTTAAATAATTTAATTTATTTGAATTTCATTATAAAATTGTTATAGGATTTGGAGTAAAAACAACATATAAAACGAGATTGTGTTTTTATTATTACATTTTAAATATCTTACATAAAAAAAAACAAAAAAAAAAAACATCGATTACGTTGAATAATTAGCTTTTTCGATGACTTTATTGAACGTGTAAATTGTTTTTGCTTTTTAACGTAAAATTGCTTACTAGCCATTTTTCTTCATTTCTCGGGAGCAGACCTACTTTAATTCAAGCAAATATGTCGATTCTGCTATTTCGTTACACTGGACGACTACTGTTTTGATTTAATTAAACATATTTATTTTTGAAATATATTTATATAGCAAAAATTTGATACTCGATGTACAATGAGAAGTCTTTGAAGTCTTTTGGAAGCCGTTAATCTATTCCTGTCGGCATTCTAATAAATTGCAGAACAGTTAAGTTAGAGAAATAAAGAGAGAGAGCGAGAGAGCGACAACAACTCGCATGTACTTGTATACGGCGAGTCACAGTGAAAGTGAGAAACCTCTAAAAAAAATATATCCTCAAGTTGTTAACTTCAAAACTTTGTGGCACTTTTTATTTTTGGCTTTGTAAGGCAGGCCTACTTGTTCTCTCTAACTGTGAATTGTGGCTGTTGTAATCTTCAAAAAAGACAACAAGTACGCAAATGGCGTCTCAAAGTGAGCCACGTAACTTTGTGCTTGTTGTAATGGCGGTATTTTTATTTTTAAAGAATATGCCTTTTCGCACAAATCTTGTTTATGCATTAATTGTATTTTTGAAAAAAAATTTGTGAAAATTGTCGACCCACAAGTGTAGAAATTAGACAGCGAATGATTGAACTGTACCATGACGGTAAATCTCAAAGAGATATAGAAGAATATGTTAATAAAAGTCGGGGAACTCTGCAGCACATAATTCATCGTTTTGTTAGAGAAGAAAGAATTGCAACAGACAGAAAACGAGCAAAAGGAAAGCGATAAGTATTTACCGTCCGAGAAGCTAAACAAAGCCTTATTTTAGTGTCCGAGTAGTTTAGTTCAGATTAGAAACATATAGTCTTCAGGAATAACTGTTTTCATGGGCAGATATCTCGAAACAAAACATTTATTAATCAGAAAAACTGTATGGCAGGTGGTGATGCTGGAAATCTACATCATATTCCAGGCACAATGAACAAATTCCTTTATATAGAGATTGGACATCAAAACATTAATCCGAGTGTTGAGAAACTGGGGATTGACGATGATTTTTATATGTATCAGGATAACGATCCCAAGCACAAATCTTTTGTTGCGCGGCAATGGTTATTAAATATGTATCCACATGTATGGGAATTTCCGGACTTAAATAAAATTGAAAATTTATGGGCCTCTCACAATCAAAATGTTCGAAAAATAATAATGTTTCGTCGAAAAGGAACCTTTTGAATGGCTTACACACGGAGTATTGGAATCGATGCCCAAACCTATTTATGTTATTTTTAATATATCTTTAGCTTTAATAAATTTGTTTGTACTCAAAATAGGCGCTGTTTAGACGCACATTTGAATTACTACAAATTATCAAATGATAAAAGAATATAAAAGTTTTCTTAATAGCAGTTAGCTTTTAGTGTTAATTGTTAAGTTTCCAACACCAATATTATGTGGCTCACTTTCACTGTGACTCACTGCAAGTCGTCGAACAGCAGGTTGCAGATTATAATGCTTAAAATGCTAATATATTAGTTTGTCAAAAAAGTCTTGCGGTATTTTCGCTATTTGGCGCTGAGAGCGCATAGTTCTAGTTTTATTCGTAAAATTTGTGCAGTTTATGGACCCGATACAGTTTTCATTTCCACCGCACAACGATGGTTTCAACGTTTTCGTTGTGGTGTAGAGGTGGTCGAAGGTGCGCCACGCTCCGGAAGGCCTGTCGTCGAAAATTGCGATAAAATCGCTGAATTGGTCGAAAGAGACCGGCATAGTAGCAGCCGTAGCATCGGTCAAGAGCTGGGTATGAGTCATCAAACCGTTATAAGTTAAAAAATAAAATAAAAAAATACCGCAAGAATTTTTTGACAACCTAATATGTAAACAGGGTTGTGTGCCGAATTTGAGAGCAAGTATTTTGTAATCTCCCATATAAATACATTTCTAATATTATTTCTGAAGAAGTGCCACATTTCCTTACACAAAACCAAATGTTTGATCCACAAAACCATTTCAACTTTAGTTTTTCAGACAGAAGTTTTTATGTAAATTTTGTGAAACCCAATAGACTAGTGCAAAAGCCTTTGAAAAAGGTAAAAATTAAAGAAATGTGTAATATGTTGAAACCCCTAGGAAACGAAAGAAGGAAGAATAACACGCATTAAGAGAAAAATAATGTATGTGTAATCTGAGGTCCGGAAAAGAAATGGCAGGAGCATGGTTCAATTTTTAAGGGTTAAGAATGTATTATCGTGATTTCCGACAAAACTACGCTTCCTATGGAAAAAAGTTGTATAAATTTGTAGGTAATGATCTATAAATTTCGTATATAGATTTTTTTCACATAACCTAAATTTTTTTTTGACAACATCGCATAAGTTTTTCTCCTTATCTTGCACAAAAATATTGAAACCATTTTTGCTTTCAAGAAATTTGGTGTCAACTTACTTTCTTATATCGTAAACATACCGTATTTTATATCCTTGTAATCTGTTGCTACAGTATATTATATAGAACTGTTCACCTAACTAAATGAGATAGATATAGGGTTATATATATATATAAATGATCAGGATAACAAGAGAAGTTGAAATAAGGGTGCAAGCTGGAGCTTGAGTAAAACTTGAGATATCTTAATGAAACATGGTACATAGGTTTTTCAGGACAAAAACAATTACGAGTTCGTACATGGGTCCACCAATCGCCATTAACCGAAAACGTATAAAGTGCCATAACAAAGCACTAAATTAAGATATAAAACTATAATTTGGTACAGGGGATCGCAGTAGCAAGGGGCAGCTGTGGGTAAAAAGTTTTGAAAAAGGCGGCGTGGCCCCGTCTAATTTCGCCAGAGACATCACATTTTACCAGCGAGATGGTATGAGACGGCTTTATGAGAGCCATTGTGAAAGTTGGACCACTTTTTGGTGAAATCCGATATCTCCCGTACGTACGTAGCATTCTTCTCACATTCTTATATTGCATGGTGAACTACAATCACGCACACTTCCATATAACACAATTCAAAATCCCACTTGACTCTTTCACTTTCCAGTACACAAATCACGAAGTAATTAATATAACGGATTTTCCAGCAATAATATTTTTAAAGTATGCCAACTTGTGACCGAAAATTGTCCAAGTCCCAACAAAACTGTTCAAGCCCCTTGGTACCGAATATGTGGACCTCCGTATCTATACTTGACTTTTGACCGCAAATATCGAACAAAGTGTGAAATATACAATTAAATTTCGGAGGGTATCCTGTTCTGACAACAGTAATGCTGTGTATTAAAAATGGGTTGAACCGGGTATATACTTCCCTGAGTCCGCATATATCTAATATAAAGATTTTCGAACCTTCAGCTGACTTTATGCTGGATATATTGGTCAATATTTAAGTTATCTCAATGAAAATTACAGAACATGTTTACCTCATAACACTATGTCCTAGTGCCTAAAATAGATACAGTTGGGCGAAAACTTGTCCTAGCTCCCATATAACTATTGCTAGGATTTTCGAATATCCCGCTGACTATTTCCTATATGATTGGTGGTTATATCTGTGGTACGTCAATGAAACTCAGCGAAAATTTTTTTAGTATTTGGCATGATAATAGTTAGTAGATAAAATCGAGTCGATACCGCAACTCCCACATACTCCATGTAATGATTTTCGTTTTTCTAACAAATCTTAAGCCCAATTTGTCGGCCAGCGTATGAGTTGTATAGATTATGTGTATATATTATATAAAACTTCTTAGATTCAGATACTCGACGTTTCACACCTTAACGTATTATCTTGGCTTTAATTGTTGTAAGTTGCAATATTATAAAATGCTCGGTATCACCCGAACTTAACCTTTCTGACTTGTTTTAATTTATAAATATTTATTTGTTCTCCCTATATTGACCAAATATCGGCAAAACCCTTAATTTTTAATCGACAAATCTAAGGTCAAAATTTCAGTTTTTTTTTTAGAGATGAGTACGTCTTATCTTTGTGTAAATCCCTTCTTTTTGATGGTAATACAAATTTATAAATTACTGTGGTAAATGTGCTCAGAAAACGCAAAAAAAAAAAAAAAAAAAAAAAAAAAAAAAAAAAAAAAAAAAAAAAAAAAAAAAAAAAAAAAAAAAAAAAAAAAAATAGCCCGAAATGAACAATCAATATTAAGTTCTTGTATCGAGTTGTCTTTACGAAATTTTGGCAGAGATTATTTTCTAAGGCAAAACTATAACACTGAAGAAAATTTTCTTTTTATAATCTGATCTGATTCTAGAAACGCCGTTCATATTGACTCAGTCCGATCTAAAACACAAACAAACTTGCTCATATACAGTTACAGGTAAATACATGTATACGGAGGCTGCTATATATATTTCTGGCCTAGGCAACACTAAGTGTTGCCAGCTGCAATCTGACATTTCCATTGGAAAGTTTGACATCAGTTTTGACTCAGAACGTTTTGTCATTTAATCGTGAATTGTTTTATTTACAGGGAATAAAAAAATTCATCCCGGCCAAAAAATGGAATTAACTCATGAACATTTTCATGCGATCATTCTTCACAACTTTCGTCGTGGATTATCACGACAAGAGTGCATCGATGAACTAAAATCTTTGTATGGCTATGAAGCACCATCCTATAGCACTGTGAAAAATTGGTACAACGAATTCAATCGTGGCCGACGCTCGCTCAAAGACGAATTCCGTGAAGGTCGTCCAAAAACAGCCGTTGTGCCAGAAAACATCGATGCCGTACGAGATCTGATAATGCAAGACCGTCATGTAAAATACCTTCAGTTAGAGGCATGCCTATGCATTTCTCCCACTAGCATACATTCGATATTGCATGAACACCTGGCCGTAAAAAAGGTTTGTTCTCGTTGGATCCCGCACAATTTGACAATCGCTCAGAAAAATGCTCGTGTGAATTGGTGTAAAGAAATGCTGAAAAAATACGATCGCGGTGCTTCGAAAGACGTTTATAAGATCGTCACAGGTGACGAATCATGGATCTATGCGTATGAGCCCGAAACAAAACAGCAATCGACCGTGTGGGTCTTCCAAGACGAGCCAAATCCAACGAAAGTTGTTCGTGGAAGAAGCACTTCGCAGCAAATG
>NW_017535519.1:1498344-1500486 GCF_001853355.1 Bactrocera latifrons | reverse complement strand
GAAAATTGGTTTGAGCGCATGCAAAAGTGTATAAATCTTGATGGAGAATATTTTGAAAAACAATAAAACCATTTTCGCTGATAAATATTCCTATTTTCATTATTAGGCCAGAAATATTTATAGCAGCCCTCTTATTTGAATGGTTTCGCAACTCCTTCAACAACTGTTCAGGTTGTCTAGGAGCACAGACATCGATATCGAATTTGAGCCATAATGCTATGAAGTTGCAGCTCAAACAATCTACTTTGAGTATCACTATACTCTTCCAAGAGCTATATAAACATACTAGGACCACAGAATATCGAAATTGAGCCATAATCTTATGTAGTTGCAACTCAATTGATCTATTCAGAGCCTCACTATACTAAGCTCCTGAGTGTAAATGAAATAGTTTCCGTCTCGGCATTTGTTACACAATTTGGGAGCATACATGTATGTTACAAAGGAGTATGTTGTTGGTGAGTCGTTGCGCATGCGCTAAATAGTGTACGCCACCAGTGCCTGAGTGACATGTTGCAGGTGCAAGTTTTGAGCAAGCATAGCCTTAAACGAATACGTATTATGTTAATAAATATTTGCACATAACACAGCATGCAAGTGTATTCGAGCGCTTACATTTCATCGCCGAGCGTCACACACCACACAACATCGTAAATAATATAAAGAATGAAGCACTTGCGCGATCAGTAGTCAGTCGAATGTATAACGAGAATGTCGCCGTTAGCAAACAGTTTGTACTCTAAGCGCACGCTTTGCTACTTAATGCTTAGCTGGGTGTTGCTCGTAACGGTCGTGAGTGCGCAGGGTCAACGTGATCAGTTCATCATACGCGTTGCCGAACTACCCAATGACTTGCCCAACGAAGCGGACAGCACTGCAAGTGTGGGCGGTGGCTTCAATTTCAATTTAGGCGATTTATCAAGCAATGCAGGTTTGGGTGGTTTGACGATTGGCGATGCGGCGGCGCAACAACTGCCGGCGCCCGATGTGGTTGTGCAGGGTGAGTGCGTTCAAACGCTGACTGAATATTTGAAGTGTGTTGAAATGCATTTTAACCGTTTTTCATAGGTCTGAACTTGCTGCAGCGCAACAATTTGGTGGCCGCAGCTGGTAATGCGCAAGCGCCTGTGCCACAACAACGCATACGTCTGAATAGCTTTTTGCGGCGACGTTGAGTCGACCGCACAAACAATAGCAGAACTAACGAATAATGAATTAAAAATCAAATATTCTTATTATTATTATTATGCAGCAACTATGCGAATAACATAATTATTACTTCCCTTCAGAAGTTGCACTAACTATGCGCGCCAATTCAATGCAAACTTATTTTTTCATATACTATATCAAAACTTAAGTGCGGCGCGCAATTGTGAATCAGTTGAAATTAATTTTTTGTACCCGAATGTGGTTAACTAATTGTATATTATCACAGGTAAATGCCGCTTTGTGCGTATAATTTGCTTGAAAGTGTGATTGTTTCAATTATTCTGTTTTCATAGCGCAAAATCCATAATTGTGCGGTTGCCATGACAGCCTTGAGTTTTTTTTAGTAAAATAAAAGTGAGCATACTTTAATTGGCATTTTCTATCTTATAATCGCAGATAATTGTTTACATAGAATACCATAGTACTTCTGCTTACATTGAAAAAAATTCCGCATAATTATCGAAAATATACGAATAACTACAGTCATGATTGGTGCGATATATAAAAATAAATATACATATTATAATAGGTTGTCAAAAAAGTCTTGCGGTATTTCTTGCGGTATTTTTTTTATTGAATTTTCAATTGTTCATAATTTTTTTTTGATGACTCATGCCCAGCTCTTGACCGATGCCACGGCTGCTACTATGCCGGTCTCTTTCGACCAATTCAGCGATTTTAGCGGAATTCTCGACGTCAGGCCTTCTGGAGCGTGACGCATCTTCGACCACCTCTAAACCAGGACGAAAACGTTGAAACCATCGTTGTGCGGTGGAAATAGAAACTGTATCGGGTCCATAAACTGCACAAATTTTATAGGCGGCTTGAGATGCATTTTTGTCTTTATCGTAGTAGTACTGTAAAATATGCCGTATTTTCTCTTTATTTTGCTCCATGTTTGCGACGCTATAACTCACGAACGACCTAAAAGAA
>NW_017535519.1:1492237-1498239 GCF_001853355.1 Bactrocera latifrons | reverse complement strand
GCGACGAATAAAACTAGAACTACGCGCTCTCAGCGCCAACTAGCGAAAATACCGCAAGACTTTTTTGACAACCTAATATATAAAAAGGTATAAATATGGATTGCAATATGTACACATGTACTAAGTAAGGTGTTTATGGAAAATATAGTGTAAAATCTATGATCATATTTGTCAAATAATTTTATTCTCAACATTGTCAACCATAGAAAATCTTTCACAAGCAATTTTAACAAATTGTAAATAAAACGCAAAATATTTAATTATTCATCAATGTTTATTCTGTCGCCTTCAAAGTCCAATCAAGTTATCAAAACAAGCCTTCCGGGGGAAGGGGACGGAAACGTTTTCAAGAGAAAAGAAATTACTTTTTAAATTTATTTCTTAAATATGGATTAAGTAATTTTATTCGGTCCTCCGTATATTATTAAACATACTTTTGACAATCTAAGATAATTTTTTCATGTAGAAATATTGAAGCATAAGCCGGTAACAGAGCTTCTCCCAGAACGTCTTAAGAAAAAAATACTTTGCGGTGTTTCCCATAATCGGCTGGAAATTATCCGCAAATTAAAAACCAAGAAAAATTAGTGTAATTATAATCAAATCCTCCCCTCAACGCTCTCTGGTAATTTTTCTTCATTGATAAATTTTTGGCGGCCCTTTAAAGTGAAAGCTGGTATTTTCCACTAAAAAAAATTCCGTCATTTTGTGAATGTAAAACAACAAAAAACGATAACTTCGGCTGCACCGAAGCTAATATACCCTTCACAGTTGCATTTTTTTTTAATAACTATGTGTTCAGTTTGTATGGAAGCTATATGTTATAGTAAACTAATCTGAACAATTTCTTCGGAGAAAACATTGTTGCCTTATGCAGTAATCCATGTCAAATTTCGTGAAGATACCACGTCAAATGCTAAAGTTTTCCATACAAGCCCTTGATTTCGATCGTTCGGTTTGTATTTCAGTTATATGTATAGTAATCCGATTTTTCGGAGATTACATTGTTGCCTTGGAAAATAATCCATACTGAATTTGGTGTATACTTATATCTTCTCAAATGTGAAAGTTTTCCATACAAGTCTTTGATTCCGATCGTTCGGGTTGTATAGCAGCTATATGTTATAGTGGTCTGATATGGGCCGTTCGGACAAATAGCAGCTTCATGAAGAGAAAATGACGTTTACAAAATTTCAAAACGACATCTTGAAAACTGAGGGAATAGTTCATATATATACAGACATACGAACATGGCTAAATCGGCTCAGCTCAACCTACTGATCATTTATATAATATATTAGTTTGTCAAAAAGGTCGTGCGGTATTTTTATTGAATTTTCAATTCTTCATAAAATTGGTTACAATAATGCGATTCAAGTCAAATATGCGCCGTTGTTCGATGACGCGTTCACAACGAGATGCCAACTTCATAATGCCCCTCTCATAGAAGCTCGCTTCCTTATTGGAGAGCCAACTTGGAGAGCCAATTTTCACAGGACTCTCTTGCGGCCAACTTCAGACTACCAAGCGCGTTCGCCATGGACAGAAACAGGTGGTAATCACTTGGTGCGAGATCCGGACTATACGGTGGATGCAAAAGAACCTCCCATCCGAGCTCCCGGAGATTCTGGCGCGTCACTCAAGATGTGTGTGACCTGGCGTTGTCCTGATGGAAGACAATTCGGTCTCTGTTGATCAAAGATGGCCTCTTCTGCATGAGTGCTGCTTTCAAGCGATCCAGTTGTTGGCAGTACAGGTCCGAATTGRGCGTTTGGCCATAGGGAAGCAGCTCATAGTGGATTATTCCCTGGCAATCCCACCAAACACACAGAAGAACCTTCCTGGCCGTCAATCCAGGCTTGGCCACCGTCTGGGCTGCTTCAACGCTTTTCGACAACGACCGTTTGCGCCTTACGTTATCGTAAGTGACCCACTTTTCATCGCCAGTCGTTCATCATTTGCAACTTTTAGGGGGTTTTTGCCATTTTATGGTCATAAAGATCGTCCACTTGTGCTCGCTAATCGTGAATTGATGCCAATAAGACAAATAATAGTTCGAAATAATGGAAATATTGTTGCCGTCCAGGCAAGCATGGTTGATGATAGCAATTTTTCGATTTCAAGTCGTTCTCACCTGGCGGATTTTGAGAAAGAATTTGGGCTGGCATCCATCTAAATTGTTCCTACTCAAGAACTGAATATTTGACCGCCGTTAACGTGGTGATTTTGCTGATTTTGCTGATTTTGCCGTGGAACAACTTTAAAACAAAAATTTCGTTTTTTTTAAGAAAACCATCTTTTCTGATGAGACTCACTTTCACCTGAGTGGTGCGGTAAATGTGTCGATTTTAGTGCGAAAAAATCCACAAATTATTCATGAAATATCATTACATTCACTTAAATCAATTATTAAAAGAGAGTGATTAGATTAAGAAAGCCAAAAATTAAAAAAAGGCAAACATTGAATTTTTAAGACCCAAGCGGGGAACAATATTTGGATGCCACATTGCTGTAAAACCTTGGATGCAAAGCCAAAGCCACCAAAGAGGAACTAATCGACGGTTAAAACTGGATTTGTCAATGTTTACACTGGACTTTATTAAAAAAACTATATGATTAACTTAGAGTTTCTGAAGTCTTTATCGACAAAGATGGAAACTTAATTTCTTTTAAATTTTTACAGTTTAAAAGTAAAAATGTACAGTTTTTCATCAACAAAAAAAGAAAAAAATAAATAAAGTTAGAATAGGGGGGTGTTATCTTGATGACCCATTTTGCGTTTGAGAACTTGTGTATTGTTTTGCTTTTTAATACACCTGTCTCTTATACACATCTAGATGTGTATAAGAGACAGGTTGTCAGACTTGTTAAAAAAAAAAAATAATAATAATAATAATAAAAATAAAAATAAAGTTAGAATAGGGGGGTGTTATCTTGATGACCCATTTTTTGTTTGAGAATTTTTGTATTGTTTTACTTTTTAACACAATAAAAATTATATTGAATCGTATTTTTTATAGCTCATTTCGAGGTAAATTGAATAAAGAAAGTTGGAAATTCTATAGCTGTAGCTGAAATATTATGGATAATAGTTCACATCAACCAAGCATGCTTAGGGAGCGCAGTGTATATAACAAATCCAGTTGTTGAATGGTGATGTATATTATATTTTTGCTTAAAAATGGCTTAAACTCGTACATATATTAAGCATAGAGGGTTGTGGTACATGACTGCAAGAAGAAAGATTCAAACTACTTCATTAACTTAACTGAACTTTCATATTATAAGTATGAATACATTTACAGCCAAGTCAATTTGCAATTCCATATGTTTGCTTCGGGAATGTTTTCGTTTTTATAAACTTTTTAATGGGTACTCGTGTGTCATTGTCAATTAGAGAGATATTATCTCAACACACACTAATTAACTTAAGAGGGACCTTAAAAACGGTTGTACCAATCCTTAGTATTTATAAGTAATGACGACTAGATGTATTATTGACGATTTTATCCTTTTTGGTCATATTTAACAGAAAAAGATGGTATCTGAGTTTTTTTAAGATATACACCTCACGTACCACATTGAAAAATATATCTTTGTTCAATATACATAGATGGTATAATGACCGAAGGTTTTTGCTTAAGGGAACCGAAGCATACAGATACAACGCTAATGGATAGAGACGCCATTTTAATTTCCTTAAAATATCTCACATGTTTACTGATATATGTATGCGGTATAAGTTAACCAAAATGTGCGTTTGCTTGGTATAAAAATTAGACTACTGCAAAAAAACGAGACGGAAACGAATAAAAGAGATTTCAGGTCGTTCGACTATGATCGAATCGCTACACAACCGCTATTATGCTACCAATTGGTTGGGTTTTGTAAGTATTACAAATTTCGTGTGCACTGGCTGTTCAATAAGTTTTTTCATTGGATAAGAGAGGGCGTTGCTACCAGCCCACATTTTTTTTGCTTTACTCTTCTCCGCTCTTCTTATGAACGTACGTGAAGTTTCATTTCAATATGTCAATTCATTCATTGTTTACAAGCCACTTGTCACAGTATTTTTTTGCAAAGGAAAAAATTGAATATTGTGCAGTGATAAAATTCTTATTTTTGGAAGGTGGAGCACCAAAAGAAATTCACCAAATTTTTCGTCTTCATACAATTAGAACAGTAGAAAGATAGTTTGCTGAATTTAAACGCCGTCCAAGGCTTGCAGACGATCCACGGACGATCCCTTCACGGACGTAATAAATTCGTGAAAAAGACCCGGTTTGCAGAAGAAAAAAATCCGTTTTTCATCAGAGCAATGCACCGTGTTACAAGAGTATTTTGACAATAGCTAAAACCCATGAATTAACGCGCATCCAACGTATTCACCAGATTTGGCGCCAGCGACTTCCATTTGTTTCCAGAACTCAAAAAATGTATGCGTTGCAAGCGTTTTTCAAGCAAAGCAAGAGGTCATAACGGCTGTTGAAGCGTATTTTGCAGATCTTCCGAATTCGCACTTCAGAGATGGGATCCACATATTGGCTGATCGTTGGAGCAAGTGTATTAAAGTTCAGGGAGTTTATACTGCATAATAAAGTGCATTTTGAATCATGAAATTCTGTTTTTCTTATCAAACGACAAAACTTATTGAACAACCTAGTCATTATTATTGTTATGAGTTGTATTTTTGTATAGCGTGTTGCGTTCTCCTCAATTACATAATTCTAATGAGATGCTGTGACCTTTAGGCAGCATTGGCTGAAAACACCATTGCAGTTCACCGTTCGTAGATCATAATTGTAAACCTTGCGTTCATGTCTACGCCTTCTCTATTCATCGCCAGTCAGTTATACGCATAATTATCAATAAAATGTTAACAATATTAGTACGAAATGCATTAATTTGTATTGAAACAAGCATGAGAAACGCACTTATTCTAACCACTATTATAAAAATATGGTTCTTACGATCAGCTCAGTCAGTACTTAAAATACTGTGGCAAGTTTAATAAATCAACTCTTGAGACAAGCGCTACGCAAGTAATTTACAACAAGGACCAATATAATCCCCGATTCACTTCATATAAAATATAGATATTATATTAAAGGGTAAAGGTAAGAAGATGCTATATTTGAAGGAAGTAATGAGCACATACTACTTTTGCAGAGTCACAATGCCAAATCTACTGAGCAATCAATGCGCTGCACAAAGCGTCGGCACTTTCAGCAACTTGGTGAACACGCTAATCCAGACTCTGTTGGTCGCACAGTGTGAAGTCTCATCGCCCGAGCTGTGGCCAAAAGATTACGCAGTTCATGCATTGGAACATGGTTTGGACACGTATGATTTTGTGGTGGTAGGTGCGGGCTCGGCGGGTTCAGTGATGGCCAGTCGGCTGAGCGAGAATCCAAACTGGAAAGTTTTGGTGTTGGAGGCAGGTGGTGATCCGCCACAAGAGTCAGAGGTGGGCGTGTCAACTTATTATAATGAAACAATTCTCACAACAATTCTCGCATTTCTACAGGTGCCAAACTTTTCCTTAGCCTTGCAGCATACAAATTATACTTGGAATTATTTTACTGAATATAGCGATAGGGCTTGCTTGGGATTTGTTGATCGGCGTTGTTATTTGACACGCGGTAAAATGATTGGCGGCACAGGTGCTATTAATGCCATGCTTTATGTGCGTGGAAACCGCCGTGATTACGACCGTTGGGCTCAAGCTGGCAATGCAGGCTGGGGTTGGGACGATGTGTTACCATACTTTGAACGTTCCGTACACAAAGTGGGTAGTGACAAACATCCTCAGGGTTATGTAACAGTCAATACTTTTCCGGTCACCGATCCGGAGTTAGAACAAATGATCTATGCAGGTAGTGCAGAGTTGGGCATACCACGTGTTCACGTATTCACCGAAGGCAGTGAGACCGGGTATTCCAACATACCGGGCAATACTCGGAATGGACGTCGCACGAGCACCGGAAAGGGACATCTCGCTC
>NW_017535519.1:1488603-1491137 GCF_001853355.1 Bactrocera latifrons | reverse complement strand
AAATTCCCAGCGCTAACATAAATGCCGCTACCATAATGATTGCTGAAAAGGCAGTTGATTTCATTCGAGAAGATTGGTTGGAAGAGGACTCAGTAGAGGAGCATTTCTGGTACTAGTAAAGTTCAGTAAAACTTTGTTTTGCATTTTTACTTGCAGATTTTAAAGTATTTGTTACTTGTGCATTTAATGATACGTACATATATCAATATTCTGTATTTAAGTCGGCTGTAGTAAGTTACTTTGAAAACCTTGAGTTCGTTTTGATTATTATGATTTTCTGCTTATGTTGAAAGACCATTGCTGGGCTCTTAAAATAAGGACTATGTTTACTAACACATACCTGTTGATATGTGGAATTTTATACACACATTTAAAATGGCAGCGTCAATCTAGGAACACATTGTGAAAGACCTACACTAGTCGAAGAAACCGAATAGAATAAAATCAAATTTGTATGTTATTAACTATATGCAGTTTCATTACTACTTTTTACTTCGCGTCCGTATTTGATATAGGAAAATTCAACCAAAAGGGCTAAAATTAATATACTCGTAATGGGTATATGAGGAAAAAGCCAACCTAAATCTGAAATCAGTATATCTAAATTTTAGATCAAATCCTGAACCGCATTCACTCATAATCAGCGCTATGGTTAAGATATGCACTAAATTTAATTAAAGCAGATAAATGGTTTGAAGTCAGATGTATATATTCTGTATATTGTTGGTGCTAGCAGAAAATCGGTATGGTTTGCATAAGCAACCGGAAGTTTGAAATACCAATCATAACACCCTAATGTGTATACGTAGTAGGCCCCATAGTGAGCGTATTATTAACAGAAACAGATGGTCTCCAAGTTTCATTAAGATATCTAACAAATTACCGATATACATATATGGTTTTGCACCGTGTTTGAAAATCCTTACATTAGGTATATGAAAGGCGCAGGGTATGCTGACCTCATAGATTGAACGATATTTTTTGTTAAAAAGTAAGAAACAGACAATGTGGTTCACATATTCGTTATCTGGGTTATGTCTTAAGTTATGAAATATGATGCTCCGATTTTCACAATTAGAATACCTTAAAAAAAACTATTTATACAACGTTTTATTACCATTAGTGTCTCTTGATTTATGAAGGGTAAAATGAAAAAAAATCATAAGTATTTATAATTGAGATTTATGGAAAGCATGTGTGGCTTTTGTTCGTATCCATCTTATTTCATAATATAGCCTAAGAATATAGGAATAATACTCTGCACTAAATTGGGTTACTATTGGTCAAGAAATTTCGATGGAATATGGTTTCACATAAAGGTGGGAGCGGTAAGGCAAATCTTTTCCGTTCCATATAGGTACGCTATTATGTAGAGACTTGCCGCATTTTTAGTATTCTCCTAAATATACGCAATGGTCGTTTTTCAAATTGATGGATGAATGTGTAATTGTTGAAGCCCGTTTATGAATCGGGAAATCAAAGATTCGAGAGACAGTTTTATTGGAACATAAACACAATACATTACATAGATCGTTGAAGAGGTCCGTAATAAGAGCAAGCTTCTCTGCTTCCATCTTATCTTTTATTCTTAATTTTCCTTAGGTGTACCTGTAGATACTTTATGGCAATAACTATTCAACTGATAAATAATCACTCAGAGAAGAAGACTCGAGTCATATTAGTAGTTTTGGGATGCTTTTTTACTAACAGCAGGAGCTTCAATTTCAAATATTCTTCTTCTTCTTCTTTACTGGCGTAGACACCGCTTACGCGATTATAGCCGAGTTAACGGCAGCGCGCCAGTCGTTCTTCTTTTCGCCACGTGGCGCCAATTGGATATTCCAAGCGAAGCCAGRYCCTTCTCCATTTGGTCCTTCCAACGGAGTGGAGGTCTTCCTCTTCCCCTGCTTCCACCGGCGAGTACTGCTTCGAATACTTTCAGAGCTAGAGTGTTTTCGTCCATTCGGACAACATGAACTAATCAGGTAGCCGCTGTCTTTTAATTCGCTGAACTATGTCAATGTCGTCGTATAACTCGTACAGCTCATCGTTTCGTGGTGGAATTATGAGTGACTTATAGAGTTTGGTTTTTGTTCGTCGAGAGAGAACTTTACTTCTCAATTGCCTACTCAGGTGCTACGTTGGCAAGAGCTATCCCGCGTTGGATTTCCAGGCCCAAATGTACGAAACTATCTACAACTTCAAAGTTATGACTGTCAACAGCGACGTGAGAGTGCGACGACTGTTTGTTTGACTACAAGAGATATTTCGTCTTGCCCTGTCGAAAGCACCTTTGAAATCGACGAAGAGGTGGTGTGTGTCGATTCTCCTTTCAAATTTTTATACTCTCGCAACAAAGTTGCTAAAGAGAGTATTATAGTTTTGTTCACATAACGGTTGTTTGTAAGTCCTAAAACTAAGAGAGTCAGATATAGGGTTATATATACCAAAGTCATCAGGGTGACGAGTAGAGTTGAAATCCGGATGTCTGTCTGTCCGTCTGTCCGTCCGTCCGTGCAAGCTGTAACTTGAGT
>NW_017535519.1:1479666-1488098 GCF_001853355.1 Bactrocera latifrons | reverse complement strand
TTCATGCATTGGAACATGGTTTGGACACGTATGATTTTGTGGTGGTAGGTGCGGGCTCGGCGGGTTCAGTGATGGCCAGTCGGCTGAGCGAGAATCCAAACTGGAAAGTTTTGGTGTTGGAGGCMGGTGGTGATCCGCCACAAGAGTSAGAGGTGGGCGTGTCAACTTATTAKAATGAAACAATTCTCACAACAATTCTCGCATTTCTACAGGTGCCAAACTTTTCCTTAGCCTTGCAGCATACAAATYATAMTTGGAATTATTTTACTRAATATAGCGATAGGGCTTGCTTGGGATTTGTKGAYCGGCGTTGTTATTTKMCACGYGGTAAAATKATTGGCGGCACAGGTGCTATTAATGCCATGCTTTATGTGCGTGGAAACCGCCGTGATTACGACCGTTGGGCTCAAGCTGGCAATGCAGGCTGGGGTTGGGACGATGTGTTACCATACTTTGAACGTTCCGTACACAAAGTGGGTAGTGACAAACATTCTCAGGGTTATGTAACAGTCAATACTTTTCCGRTCACCGATCCGGAGTTAGAACAAATGATCTATGCAGGTAGTGCAGAGTTGGGCATACCACGTGTTCACGTATTCACCGAAGGCAGTGAGACCGGGTATTCCAACATACCGGGCAATACTCGGAATGGACGTCGCACGAGCACCGGAAAGGGACATCTCGCTCAAGTTGCAAACCGCCCCAACTTGCAAGTGATTAAAAATGCGCACGTGACGAAACTAAATTTCGATGAGGCCGGCACAASTGTACACTCTGTGAGCTTCATACTGCAAGATAAATAYAAACTGAAAGTTGACGTTAGCAAGGARTTGGTGTTGTCGGCGGGTGCAATAGATTCACCAAAGCTGTTGATGTTGTCTGGTGTCGGACCYGCAAAACATTTGGCTGATTTGAATATACCGCTTATACGTGATTTGCCCATTGGTGATAATCTGCAAGATCATGTTCATATTTTGACTTTCTTCAAATTAAATGAGAACAAATCGAGTGCGTGGACAAAGGAAGACTCCTTAAATAGCACTTTTAACTATCTCATTTATCGGAAAGGCCCGTTAAGCGCTCAGGGCAGCGCMTCGCTRACTGGTTTCGTAAATACGCTGAAAAATAGTCCGTATCCTGATATATCAGTCCACCACTATTTTTATAGACGTGGTAATTTTGCTGAACTACAGCTTTTCCTAAATGGTCCTGATTTTAACGACGTTTTCAAAAACACACTTCTCAARGCGTTAGAAACTGCTGACATTTTGATCATGTTAAATATWCTYTCYCATCCAAAGTCTRWKGGACAGATACGTYTGCGYAGCACCGATTACAAGGATACGCCTAAACTGACGCCAAACTATTTCAGCGAACCTGAAGACATGAATACCTTACTTCGTGCTATGCGTTTCCAAGAGCAACTGTTGAAGACTTCAGCCTATAAAGCAATGAATGCCACTTTACTACTTCCGCCCATAGATGARTGTGATRTCCACGAACTTCAAAGCGATGATTACTGGCGTTGCTATATGAAGTATTTCTCCTCTACTACTTATCACGTATCTGGTACGGTAAAAATGGCACCCGAAGCGGATGAGACAAGTTGTGTGAATCCACGGTTGCTATTAGATGGTTGCGGTAATGTGCGCGTAACCGATGCCAGCATTATACCACAAATTCCCAGCGCTAACATAAATGCCGCTACCATAATGATTGCTGAAAAGGCAGTTGATTTCATTCGAGAAGATTGGTTGGAAGAGGACTCAGTAAAGAAGCATATATGGCACTGGTAAAGTTTAGTAGGATATTGTGGCTACATATTAACATACTTATGATTTTACTCACTAAATTTTGATTTGGAATAATTGTTTTTAAAGGAGTCTGTAACGATCCCAAATATATTTTCTTATGCATATTGTCTTTAAAAGTAGACAACTTAAGGAATATATTTTATTTATGAAGCATTATCTGCTTCGCTATGTGAATGAGTCTGCAAATGATCCAACAGTACTTTGTTTCAACATCTTGCTTTATAATGGAGTCGGTTAACCTGACTGCCCCTCTAATGGACTTGTTTATGAACACAAAAGTTATTCTCTTTTATTTAACCGTTGATTCTTCTCGCTTTTTTGATACCTAGTACTTTCAATCGAAAAATTCTGGCCATGTTCGAAGACATACAGAAGGTAAGTAAGTTGTTGAGTTTCACCAACATTTTCTGCGGTCCTGCTATTTATCTTGCAATTGTCTATTAGCTCAACTATATCGCGGGGCTTAAATCTAAGGTCTACCAGTTCAAGATTGTGGACTTTTGTTACGTTATCCCCCTGGTTTGCGATTTTTAAGTGAGTGTCGTAACCAAAAAACGACGTTGAATTCACTGCGCGACTTCTCTGCTCACAACAATTATTGTGTCATCGATCGATATTAGCACAAAAACGCATTTCTCAAAGCAAAATGGGGAATTTACATACAAATTTTTAGTAATCGTTTTAAAACTACCAGCTCTTAGCTAGGTCCTTATAATCGCAATGTTAGGTGCCCTAATCGGATACTGTGCTATATCTAGACGTTTTCACCTCCACTGTCCTGCTTTCACTAGCCTAAAGTTGAAGCATCTCGGTTGCCATACTTTTTATGAATCCGACGAATTGGCTGAGGTAGATGTTGTCTGGCTCAATATTTTTATGGCTGGTTCTTGGTGTTTTGCAATGGTCTTTTGATTCAGTTTTGGGCATCGTAATGAACAGACGTGTGGAAAATGCTTGGTCACATGCAAAATTACCCAATTATCGATAGTCGATTACTGCTACTTTTGCATTATAGTATCAGATAGTCCTCCATCCCAATGATAGTGAATTCGGACAAGTGTGTATATTATGACATAGTCAATCTACGGACATATTCAATCTAAAAAGTATGGAAATTCCTAAAAACCATACAATTTAACTTTAATTTGAGATACTGAAGCAGTTTGCAGACTTTTGGTTAAGAAAAAAACAAGTTCATTAAGAGTTTGTAACTGTGCTCATTAACGTTTTAGGGTTTGCATTAAAGATGGATGTCATGAATAGCTTCTTAACCAGCTAAAGATACTTCCAAAAAAAAAATGTTTTGGGAAACTGGCCTTTTTCAATTAATGTACCACCGCACTTGAATGCAAAAGAGGACAATTTTAGCGGCACTAACCGCAGATATCTTCTCAGTCATTAAAATAACTACTCACATATCTATCTACAAAAAATTTCAATAGCTTTTGTTATCGAGAGAAACTCTAATAATATTCTTCTTTTATTTTCAGCACTTAAGTGTATTTATTACTAATAATAACACCAAAAGACTTACATCCAAAAGAAGGCAATTGGAGATAAGCATTTTTAATGAACCTGCGCTATTTGCTTCAACTGCAACTCCACAAGCATTGTTTCAGTGTAAGGTTTTGTGCAAAAAATCTTAAAAAAGAAAATTAATTGATGTAAGTAAGCAGGCATTGACACAAATTGCATTAAAGCAATGACTTGAGACTTGAAAAAGGGCAATTAAAAGCATGCGCACGGGTCTGTTATATAAAGCGAAACGCCTGTGATACGCTACGCCAGTTTCCAAGCTAAATTGCCGCTGGATAAAACGAAAATATCTAAGAGTTTTTGAATACAAGCATAAGAAACTCATTTACATATAAAATTTTCACGCTTTAGCGAGTTTAAACAGCATCATTTAAGGCCGTTGCACTGCGGTGCCCCTCAGTAGGCTTCGGGTCAATGTGAGTGGGAAGATACGTTTGATAACTTCATTAATTACGCAGCAACAGGTGTCTAAAAAGTGCTATTTATAAATCATTATTACGAATCACTTTGCATATCAATCGTCTTAGTAAGAACGGCTGCTAGCGAACAATGCCGCTGCCGCTGTTGGAAGCTCAGTGCGCCGCACAAAGTATTGGTCCCTTCAATACTATGGTCAGCGCGTTAATACAAGCGCTCCTCGCGGCCCAATGCGCTATCTCGCCGCCCGAGTTGTGGCCACCAGACTACGCTAATGCATTGCTGGGACGCACTGAGCCAGATGGGTATGATTTTGTGGTGGTTGGCGCAGGTTCGGCGGGTTCAGTAATAGCCAGTCGGTTAAGCGAGAATCCAGCATGGAAAGTGTTGGTGTTGGAGGCAGGCGGTGATCCGCCGCAAGAATCTGAGGTGCGCATATACAAAAATTAGAATAGAACAGCTCTCTTATCGCCCACATTCTCATACATAGGTGCCCGGCGTTTTATTTTCATTGGAGCACACAAATGCCACTTGGAATTACTTGACTGAGTACAGTGACAAGGCCTGCTGGGGTTTGGTTGATCGGCGCTGTTATTGGCCGCGTGGTAAAATGATTGGTGGTTCGGGTGGTGTTAATGGTATGCTTTATGTGCGTGGGCATCGCGGTGATTACGACAGCTGGGCTCAGGCCGGTAATACAGGTTGGGGTTGGAACGATGTGCTGCCATATTTTGAACGCTCCGTCGGCCCATTAGGTAATGATACGCATCCACGGGGTTATGTAACGCTCAGTGCATTTCCAGTCAACGATCCGGATATAGAACAAATGATCTATGCAGGCACTGCAGAACTGGGCATACCACGTGTACACTTATTCACCGACGGCAGTGAGATCGGGTACTCCAACTTACCGGGTACAATAAGGAATGGGCGTCGCATGAGTCCAAGCAAGGGGTATTTGGCGAGTGTTGCTAAGCGCCCAAACTTGCAAGTGATTAAAAATGCACACGTGACCAAACTGAATTTCGACAAGAGTGGTAGAAATGTACGCTCCGTTAGCTTCACTGTGCGAAATGATAGAAAAATGCGCGCGGGTGTTGGTAAAGAGCTGGTTTTGTCGGCGGGTGCGATTGAATCGCCAAAACTTTTAATGCTGTCTGGCGTTGGACCGGCAGCGCACTTAAAGACAATGCAGATACCACTCGTGCATGCTTTGCCAATCGGTGATAATCTGAATGATCACGCGCAGGTTGTGACTTTCTTAAAACTGAACGAAGGTGTAGCACATAAACTTACGCCTCAAGATAGCTTCGATAGCACTTACAATTATCTCATACATCGTAGGGGACCGCTAACATCACACGGCACAGCCTCGCTCACCGGTTTCATCAACACGCTTAAGAACAGCCCTTATCCCGACGTGGAATTTCATCATTTCATTGTGCGTCGTGGCGATTTCGCTGGCCTGGAAATATTTCTCCATGGCCTTAGCATCAACGAGTACTTTAAAACTCAAATACGCAGCGCTATTGAGGTTTCCGATATTTTGGGCATGTTTAATATACTCTCAGCACCAAAATCCAGCGGAAATTTACGGCTGCGCAGCGCGGATTACAAGGATTCTCCAATATTAACACACAACTACTTCAATTATGAGGAAGATGTGGCCACGTTACTGCGCGGCATACGCTTCCAAGAGCAACTATTGAATACCGCAGCCTATAGAGCAATGAATGCTAGCCTAGTACTGCCTACAATCGCCGAGTGCGACGTTTTAGGCTTGCAGAGCGATGGCTATTGGCGTTGCTACATAAAATATTTCTCTTCCACCACCTATCATCAGTCGGGTACGGTGAAAATGGCGCCCGCAACCGATGACACCAGCTGTGTGGATCCACGTTTAAGTCTACGCGGTGTGAACAATTTGCGTGTGGTCGATGCTAGCATAATGCCCAAAGTGCCCAGCGCAAATACAAATGCGGCTACGATTATGATTGCCGAAAAGGCAGCTGACTTCATACGGCAAGACTGGCGAGATGCGTGGCAGCCCGTCTACTAATCCCGTGTTTTTATTTAAATAACAGATGAGATGTGAACATACCATACAAATGTTGCGAAAAAGGTAATGAAGACCATAGATAAAGCAAGACATACAAAGCAGAACTCTAAATGATTTTATATAATCTTTTTCGGGAGAAAAATATGGGTAACATTAGATCTATTTAATAAATGACGAAATGAAAGTTGAGTTTTACAAAAAAGATAATTTGATTGAAACGTAGTTAAGCACTACTTAATCTAAAATATGTTTACTATAAGGAAAAGTGTTTGAAAAATGTAGTAAAAGTAAATTAAAAAGATAAATTTAACAAATTATAAATAGATGGTTAGATACATTAGGAGGGTACGCAGCGCGACCATCGGTGTATTGTGAGCAGTGATTCTTTCATAGCGTTTCGTTCAATCCTAAAGCCCCTGGAAATTTTAGGAGCTTTGAAGGGTTGATGTATTTAATATGACTTTTCTTTAGACCTTTAGCTACTGCATCCCATTCTAACAATATGTGCGCTTTTCCACACAGCTTATTGAAGCGACAAGTTTCGTCAAAGCTCAGCACTAAATTGTGCATAGATAGATAATAAATGAGGTTTGCAACGAGACTTAAGGTCAGTCCCCTAATCACAAAGACCCCCATAGCCCCAGAACATTGATGGACTCCAATATACTGCTAAATGGTATTAAGGCGATCTGATCCCTATTAAGAAACATGGATCCAAGGGCCTTAATCCTGTGCATTCTATCACCAGTGTACTGTAAAAGATCCTGTTAGTTAATCATATTTTTTAATCTCTTTTTGTTGTATATCATTATCTGTTTCTTATTTTTTTTCCTCATGTTTTTCCCGTGGGCAGGTTTGCAAGTTTGTCTGCTATTTTCTTCAACATCTGTATGTCACCAAATCTAAAATAGCCGAAACTGGTTTCGTTCGCCTACACGTCGTCTGAAAGCACGAAAACACTCCAGCTCTCAAAGTATTCGACGCTCCACTCCGTTGAAAAGACCAGATGGAGAAGGATCTGGCTACGCTTGGGATCTCAAATTGGCGCCAAGCAGTTAAAAAGAAGAAAGACTGGCTCGCTTACGCCATTAATAAGAAGATTTTCGTTTGCCTACTGTAGACACATTCCCATGACAAATGGTATATCAATCCCAACACCTGTGCGGTGTAATTTCTCTCTCTTTTGTAATTAATTTTCTAAAGCAACGCTGAATTTGAAATCAAAATGTATTGTTTCCGGTATTGTATCTTTATTGAAATTGGATGTATGAGATCATTCTCCTATTTTCTGTTGCTTTTTTAGATGATACGTTCCTTCCTTTTTCTCTCCCATTGTTCATCATTGTTTTCAGGGTTTACATTTGCGAAAGGGTTTAATTTGCCGAAGGCTACAATAATAAAGTTGCAACGGAGTTCTGAACTATCTATCTGTTGCAAAAAGTCTAAGTAAATTTTAATTAAAGTTTTTCATTTCAGCTAAGTTTGATACATAATATAGTTATAGTATACATGTCGCCACAGAAAAAATCTTACAATTTATATATAAACTTAGGACTGATCTTTATTCAACTTTCATTACATATACTTATCGGTTAAACTATCTTATGCTCTCGGTTTAAGATAGATTGGAGTTGAAACTAAATGAGCTTTCCTAAGGATTATTTGGTATATAAATAAAATTGAGAAAGAGTTGGGTGAAGTGAAAACGTTGAACTGAAGGATAAAATCCACAGATTGACAGTAGTTTTCTATTCAAAATGTAGTTGTTTATTTGGTTGAAATTCACTTCAAGTCGGTACATGGATGAAATCACTGAAATAACTGCAGACTTTCCCAATTATCGAGTTTGAGAAGGGTTTCGAGGATTAGAAAAAGTGCAACAGGTCGTGGTATCGATTGTGGACTATTGACTTATGACGGCGACAACATCAACGCAAAAGAATGAATAATTATTTCCAAAAACGACGCAACTGGTGTGTGATAAATTGGTGATAAGTCACTTTCCATGATTAAGAATGCTTGGAGAATCCTTAATAGAAGCCTGTAGAAGTATGGGAAACAGTCGCGGTGCATTCCTCATATTCAAATCTAATCTAATCTAATCTAATGGGAAGCAGCAATCGCTGGCAATAAAACAAACTTCTTTGAGCTACTTAAGTTTGGAGTTGAATTAAGTGATCTGCGATACAAAGAATATGCTCATTTATTTCTGCTAAATAAATATATTTATATTATTTGCAATTAAATTTTTACAGATATATATCCTCTTATATTTAAAAATAAGTTGGAGTTTTGCCTGTTCGCTATAGCTGACTAAACCGTTGCATAAAATGAGAAATGGCCTGAACCACTTTGAAGGGAATCCAATGCGAATGTGTTGTAGAAAAAAATTCAGAAATTTTTACTTTTTAAAATGAAAAAAAAAATCATTACTTAGCTATAACAGATAATATTATTTAAAATTTATCTAAGCTGCAACACACTGACATGGGCGAGTAAATTCTGAAAGGTTCGAGCAAAATGTACAATACCAAGTGAAACATGTCTCTCTTGTTTACATTTTTTGCCGTCCCGTTCGTACAGATTTGGTACATTTGTGATAAAAA
>NW_017535519.1:1476826-1479466 GCF_001853355.1 Bactrocera latifrons | reverse complement strand
TAATAATAATTTTTTTTTTTAATTCGCTTTTTCGATAGAATATATTTCCGCAAACATCCTGTGAAATCGTGAAGCTCATATCTTGATAATTTTCAAAGATCGTAGTTCATTGTATAGGAAATAACTTTAAGTTTAATAAATCTTTCAAAATCTTTTGTTTCAGGTACTCATTCGGCCGGAGGCGTGCTGGCAGTTGGGGCACTTTTTTTTTGGCACCTCCAAAGACAGCCCATAACTCCGTTATTTTTCAACATATTTGTAAAAAAAAATCTTAAAATATAGCTGAAAATATGCCTTATTACGTTCAAAGAATTTCGAAATATTCAATCACGTACTTTCTCTTAAAATAATTCACGAAAATCGCCTAGTTTTTCATGCGTCACACTGGTATATGTAGCTCCTTAAGGCTGCTTTCAAGCAAAACATTTTATTACCAAATTGTAAAAACTAGAGTAGAGAAATAATCTGCATGAATATTTTTAAAGTTTAGAATTTTCTTAGAAATAAAAGAGATAAGAGATTTAAAAATGGCTTATACCTGCAACGCAGGCTCGCTACCAAGCAAAAACTCCTTGTTCAAAAAAATAATTAAAACTACGCATATTTGTATTATAAAAATAATAAGTGTATTTTAGGTTGTAATTAGTGCAAATTTAGTGTGTAATTGCAGTAATATTTTTGAAATTTTTCTAGACAATGTTCACATGTGTTGATTAACCTCGCACATGAGTTATTTGAACAATTACGGGCTTATCTTTAATCTAGCAGCCAGCTGTGCGGAAGGCAAAAACTGATTTCTCAATTATCATTTTAATATACTAAATTAATTTGGCTTTGGCTATACGAAAATACATTAATGCTCCATATAATTGTTTTTGATTTATATGTAAATCATGCGTGAATTCCTGCAAAAAATGTTGATGTTCACACTTTTAAATGAGAAATTGTTCAAATCGAACGACATTGTTACCGATCTTGACGAATCAGTCAAATATTCTCTTGAATTTTTTGAACTCGCCGGCTTACGAATACGGCCTACGAATGCAACCACATATTGAAATTGAAGATATTTCACATTAAAGAATAAGGAAATTGATTTATTATTTGTGACTTCATAATTTGTTTAATATCCTAATAGCTTAAAATGTCATGCAGAGCAACGTATATGTATGTGTATATATTAGGGTGAGTAAATTTTTTTTTTGTCATTTGGTACACTGAAAAATAGGTTCCTAGACACCTCTAAGGAAGCCCCTCCAAGAATGAGTCTTAAATTTTTTTTTTAATCACCCTAATATATATATACATATATATATATATATTTTTTTTTTTGTAAACAGTGATAAGGTTTAGTTCATGAGATTGTGTGAAATTTTCCATTAAGTCCTAGCAAACCTGACGTCTTTAATACTATTTAGATTAGATTAACCTAGGTTAGTAGTAGTACAACTTTTTTACTTTTAAACGACACTGGTCTGCAAAGAAACCCTTCTACAAAAAATTGTGCATACCTACATATGGGCATAGGTACATATATGTGACCTGGTCTACGGAATGGGGGAAATCCAAAAAATCAATTTCCACTTTTTAGTTGATTCGGATGGAAGATGAGATGCTTTTTTTTTAACAGCTGTATCCCAGAAAACTAGTTTTCGCACGCTAGCTCCCTTTTCGTAGACCAGGTCACATATATGAACCGAGTTAAAATCCAAAGAGGTGCATTCTTTCAATATCTGACGGATGAAGTTTTTAATTTAAAGTTGAATAAAACAGAAAAAAAGTAGGATGGCCTTAATAAAAATGATGCTTTTCTCGGAAATGCAAAAGCTGAAAACTTTCATGTAAACTTTACTCCCTGCCTTTAAAAATGGAAATGGTTAATATTAATTTTTTGGGCTCGCACGTAAATTAAAAATGTAGGAGTCCATATTATGCAATTTAAAACAGTCTACAATGGGAAATGGTCTGCAGCAAAGCTTCTTGATTTTTGATGGTCGAAAAACTTGAGCAATATTTATGATATCTTAATAAAACTTGGTGCCTTGGCATTGTTGTGGCACCACACACACTTAAACGAAATCCCATATCAGGAGTTCTACTCGGCCGATTTTACTAGATCCTACATTACAGTGCAAAAATATGCGAAATAAGAACAGAAAACAAGCCACCTTCCTTATTAAGCAATTTTAAATTCCATCTGATTCTGTCACTTCCCAGTTTACAAATCGAGAACTAATCAATTATCCAGATAAAACTTTGCGCGAATAGTGCCTGGAGGTGTGCCACCTTATGACCCAAAAGTGTCCAAGTGGGATCAAAACTATTCCAGCCTCCAGATACCAAATATATAGATGCTAGTTCCCATTGGGAATTTTTTATTGATAGTCTAAGTTAAGCTATAAGACATATTAAAGAAGTTCGGTGAGAACCTTTTTCTGTAAAACAATGTGCTTTTCACGTAGATCTGTAGACCCTACTTTATACGCAATACAAAACTTTAGGTTGGAGCAAGTATGCAGTTTTGTTGACTTGGGAGTARCTATRGACCCCAAACTCAATTTTAATCTTCACACATCTTCCATGGTTTTTAAAGCTAAAGGTGCTCTAAGTTTTGTTAAACTTTGGTCTAAAGAATTTAGA
>NW_017535519.1:1455696-1476185 GCF_001853355.1 Bactrocera latifrons | reverse complement strand
TCGCAACGCTTAAAACTCCCTTGCCTTTTATGACTCGGAATTAGCCGAATTAGTCGTTCGCGGATTGCGCCCCGCGCGTCGGTTGGGCGGGAGGAGGGTAATCGTTGGGTATTATTATTAATTTAGTAATATGCCTGTATGTCAAAAATGGGTTGAATCGGATCAGTAATTCATTTAAGGGGGAAGCCTGCTTTAGAAGCGTCAAAACATAGATTTTTTTTTGTTTTGCTTTCATCACTTTAAAAAAATATCTAAGCATAAGTCCCCAAAGTTATAGATGGGAATTCGAAATATTTTCGAAGCTAGAAGGGAAATAGTGACCGAGCGTTTAGCAGATATATTAGCGCTTGGGCAGAAAGCGAAAACTTTGGCGCGCGATTTCTTGGTGTTTCATTTTTACGATTTTACTGAATTGGCGGGCAAGATAGAAAAAAAAAAACTAAACGTCGGATCGAATTGGGGCAAAATTCATTATTAGAATTTTACACATTTTTTTGAACTTTTTTGGTTTAACTAGAAGATATGTTATTAAAAAATATGAATCTACTTAAATTTTTTTTTTCAGATAGAAATTGCGACCTGCATCCTGCCCACTGTCCGGCAAATGCACTTGCGAGATGCATCGGGCAATTCCCAAAAGTGAGAATGATGTCTAAATATATTATAACTAAAAACTACAGAAATTTCGTTTTAATCAATTAATTTTTTCCCTCCTAAAACATCCTCAAAAAAATCGATTTTTTGAAGCTTTTAAATCAGGCTAAATAGTTGAAAATAATTTGGTTTAGCGTGTTATATGATTGGTATTAGTTAAGAACTTAGTCCACATCTCATATCCGTAAAATAATGAGTTTCGATCCTTTGTCTGACGTTTTTCGCATCAACTCAGTATAATAAATTTAGTCAGATATGACTTATTAAGGGTTGATTTTAGCATAATATTTTGTTGGGAAATAAAATATAGTTATAAAACTAATTGCGTCTATGAACTACGTTAGAACTCAATTAAATACCAAATTTGATTGATATACCATTTCCACTTTGGCGAATAATGAATATTGAACTCTTTCGCAACATTTTTTTTATAAAAAGTTCTGCCAACAGCTGAATTTATTTAGCCGGCTTTGATTCTTGCAAGCTGTAAGAGTAAAAAAAGGTGCGGTTTAAGTCGAAATTAGACCTTCCTTGTTTGTTTTCAATTTGTGTAATATGTATAATGAGGTACTTCAACTATATTTATACTTCAACTATGTTTTCAACATTTACTTCGAAAATCAGTAGTGCACCTCTCCTCTTTAGTACGGTTCCTACTTTTTTCTGGTGAATGCACAATTAACGAAGTATTGCGCACTAATACAATATAATATATAATATATATTTTTTGCTTAAACACATGAATATGAATGTGGAAGTTATTGTATGAGATCAATAAAATGCAATTGATAAGCGCGTCAAAGTTCAGGAGTGATTGCATAACTACGTCAATAACAAGCAAATGAAAAACTCAGTGAGAGGTGTGAGCTGACATATCAGTAACATTTTAAATATTTCAAAATAATGCCTAGTAATTTTTTTTTATAATGATTTAATAAAATTAAGGTGAAACAAATTCTAATCCTAACTTCTATTTATAGTCAGTCAGGGCAGAGTTTAAGAGCTATAAGACGATGAGTGAGTTAGTTTAACAATATTATACTAGTTTGACGGCACCGATCATAGTTCTCAACAGGGTTGCGAATTTTTATTTATTTTTTTAATTGCGACTTTGATTTGAAGTTCCAAACATATGGTAGTATGAAACTTTTGGGAATAGTCACGTTTCTGGGTAAGCGGTTACAGTTTTAGGGCTATACACAACTCCTACTCTTGGCTCCTCGCCGCGCACCATGAAACGGAGTCACCCCGACATTCGGTTTATGGCTTCGTTGGAAACCAGCGGGCGTCGACCTTGAGGCAAGGGATTCTCCATATAAATGTGTATAAAACTCTATATTACTCGCCTAGCGAGGTTGTGCGCTGGATTTGGGATTCGTCACGTAGAAAAAAATCCTCAATGAAAAAGAAATAACAGCCTCGGATGAAACACCCTATATTGATGACGACCACAGCAAACGTAATAAGGGCTATGATTTAAGGGCATGTAACTGAATATCAGTTCCCTAAATTGGGAAGGTGCCGAAGCTCCGCTGGTTGATGGACAAGGACGTAGACGAGTAGGCCTTTGTGACATTTATTCGTGTTTCGTGGTGGGAGAAAGGCTTAGTCGTCGAGTCTTTCGGTGGATGAGCTGTGTAAAAATTGTGCTTGGCGATTTTAACACTAGGGTGGGCAAAGAAGACATTTTTGGTACAACAGTCGGAAAACTCAGCCTTCATGGCGAAGCCTCTTGAACGACTTCGTAGAAGCCCGATATATGGTTATACTAGATTCCAGCACAAGAAAATTCATCAATTTACTTGGTTGTCTCCGGATCGAAAAGTTCGAAAGCTCCGAGGACCTAACGTCGACTCGGACCACTATCATGTGTAGCGAAGATACGCGCCCGCCTCTGTACAGGAGGGAGTGTTTTCCTGTACTGAAGATACTATCACAGCCGACAGCGAAACAGTTTTCTATTCGCTCTGCACTCTCGCTCTCTGAGAGTACTCATCAGTCAGCTAAGAATGAGGTTTGTTTTAAGCCCAATTTGCTTGGAAATAGTTCCAAACTCTCCAAATCAGATTTCACTGATAACCTGTCTTCATTATAAATGTGAAACATTGTACGCGAAATTTTATTTTTTTTTGTATAAAGAGACAAAATATATATCAAAACGGTAAATAGATAAAAAAAAATATGGGATTGCTTTAACAAAATACTTTTTTCTCTGATTTTTCGATTTAAAAGTTAAAACGCAGAGAGCAACTCCAAGTGTCGTCATCGTGTCTGAAAATCATAACGGCAGTATATTTGAAAAAATGAAAATATAACATAAAGGTGTATTTAAAGATATTTTTTCTTAATTTTGGTAGAGCAGTTATTTGAATAATAGTGAATGTGAAAGCTTCTTCGGATATTGTAGCATATCCTGAGAAATATACCAAATTTCGTGAAGATTCTTTGTCATATGTCAGTTTGTATGACAGCTATATACCATAATTGTCCAATATCGTGCAGCATTTTAACGAAAAAATTACGTATGCAAAATTTCAGGTCAACATCTCAATAACCGAGGAACTAATTCGCGTCTACTCAGCTCGTCACTATGATTATTATAATTAATTTCTAAATCAAGTAGTTCGGTATTGTATAGTTTAGGCAAATAGCCGAAAGCATCGGATTTTCGGTTCACAACTGGTTCCAATTCAATACATTTTCGATCAATGCGTTGACTAACTGTATTCCAAATGGAAAAGTACCGAAATATTAAGTATGCGTCCGGTTAACCAGGTATACAAATGATAACAAATCACTCGTGCAACAACATGTATGTACTACATATTAATATGACTTAAATATATGTACATATGTAAGCTTGTAGAGTAATACCCACCATGTATTATGTATGACAGATAACATGCCATAAAATGCATTTGTGCATATGTCAACATACTAATATGAAGTTTAGGTTAGAATTTCACATAGCGATCAGCAAATATTATTTTCTTCTATCACTCGCTGGCTCCCTCTATCGATGTACATATGTGCAATAATTCAATATTATATCGATCTTATTGAGATAGCGTCGCTTATGAACGCTTAGCATGAGTTAACTATCATTCTCACATACGCGTGCAGGCATATGTTTCCGCAGATAAGCAATGTCATTCATTCCCCACAGGAAAAATTTGGTAAAAAGAAAACTAGTGTCTTCATAGTTCAAAAAAACGTTATTCTTGTACATTCGAGAAGGAAATCATAATATTAATTATCAAATATCCGTTGTTGGACATTACCTCGACTTGAAAGTAAGCTCGAGAGCTTTACTGACAATCGCTGATCGGCGAAGCATTTGGAGAGTTTTAGGCCGTAATTGTCTGTGTGAATTTTATTTAGTGGAGAAAACCTTATGTTTCCAAAAAGATACAGTAATTTAATAAAAATTTATTTATTATAAACAACAATGTGCTAATTAGTTGAACTACAAACCATGGATAAGCTATTACTTATGGAACCAATTTGTTGGAAAATGGAGAGTAGTCAAAAAGTCGAGCAAGTATACATTTTTTGTAGCCTATAAGATAACTCATGATCGTCGGAGGATTTTTGATTGGATATGAAAACTGTTATAACTAGTTTGAAGCGTAGTTGGAGTTCGATTTGAACTTTTAGCAGTTATTTCTACTCCAACGAGAAATCCACTCTTCCAAAACAACGAATTTGCGAACGATGTCAGTATTAATATATATGAGAAAGCATCAATCTGTTGGGTTGCTGGACAACATTTCAGGGGTTGCAAAAACGATACAGCCTGTACTTATGTACTTCAACAGAAGCGGTTTAGCGAGGACACAATAAAGTGAGGGTATATTAGTCCCGGTGGTATCACAATGGGTCACCTCTAGCTACCTATCTAAGTTTATATCATTTGGTATTTTTTTAACTACTCCTTTCAATGCTTTTAAACTCGAAGAAGTTAGCATTATTATGAAAAAATTCAAAACTGAGAAACTTTTTTGTTTTAAACATTGAAAAAGTACTAGTAAACATTAAAAAAAATATAAAAAAAATCTCTCCAACTTTTATTCTATATATTTTTCTATCCAAAGTAGCTGTGTTGCCATTAACATGTTGTTGATTACTTATTCTCCCCTTAATAATAACTTAAACGAATATAAATAATAAATCATTTCACGATTCCTAAAGGGTAGCGCCATAGGCACGCATGTATACATACTATATATGAAAAATAAAAACAAAAGTTGCTCATGAGCACCACTTATCAGCACTCGTACTATCAAGTGTGTGCTCTGAAATGTTTACCTGAGATGTCAAGTGCGAAAGCATTACATAAATACATACTTATATACATGTATGTAATTATCAAACACTCTAGATTCTACAGCTACCGGTGTGGTAAAGCAACAGAGCATTTAATCACTTAATAGTTTTCACTTTTGAGAACAAAAAATTCAAAACAAAAGTTAGCATGTACGAGTACCTACTACATGCATGCGCTGACGTTGCTTAGCGATAGAGGGGTGTGTACTATTTATAATAAGTAAGGAAGCGCTAAGTTCGGGTGCAACGGAACATTTTATACTTTTGCAACTTGCAAGATTTAAAGCGTAGAAATACCTGAAGATGTTTGTAAAACGTCAAACAGAGGATCGGTACCTAAGAAATTTTATATATACATACTTCTATACTCTATACAACTAATTTTCGCTCAAATCCATTTTGGGCACAAAGATAAGCTGTCATGATTAAAACACGCTCTCCCAATTTCATTGAGATAATTCAAATATTCCCCGATATATCCACACATTGACCGATATTTTCGGTCAAAAGGCAACTATAGATACTGGGGTCCACATATTCGGTATCTAGGGTCTGGAACAGTTTTGCTTGGATTTGGACAATTTTTGGTCAAAAGATTACATTAAGGTCCAATTAATTATTACTGACAAATTTTATTCCGTTATATTAATTACTTCTTGATTTGTGTACTGGAAAGTAAATAAATCAGACGAAATTTCAAATTGTGTTATATAAGAAGTAGGCGCGGTTGTAGTCCGATTTTGGCTACTTTCACACTGTAACTTAGGAATGTTCTAAGAAGGATATGTACTAAATTTAGTGGAAATTGGTTGGTCGGGTCCCGAGAGATTAACAAATTTTTTATGAACAGGTGCCCCTTGCTACTGTGATGCCGAATGCCAAACCAAAATTTTATATCTTGATTTAGTTCTTAGTAATGGCAGTTTATATGTTTTCGGCTATTGGCGATTTGTGGGCGTGGCAGTGGTCCTATTATGCCAGTCAACCGGATTCTAACTTTTCTAGTCATCCTGATCTTTTATATACATACATATGTATGTATTTATGACACTACATCTATCTCGCTTAGTTTTAGGTAATAGCTACAACCGTTAGGTGAACAAAACTATAATACTCTGTAGCAACTGGTTGCAAGTGCATAAAAATGCAAATTTCTCATTTAACTATTTCATCGTTATGTACTTCGCGCGGCATCTTAAACGGCTAATGCAAAAAATACTGCGACTTAAGTCCGATACATTCTAGCAGTTAGTCGCAAAACAGCCGGGTTAGTGGTCACACGGTTGAGCAATGGAATTCCTGAGCACAGAATGTGCTGCGCGGTCGGCAGGACCTGCGAATACCCTAATGACTTTGCTGTTACAGACTTTGATAGCGAAATTTTGTGGATTAAGTGATCACAATCGATGGCCAGAGGATTATGGCGCGCGCATTGAGAGAGAAGGTGAGTAGCTGTTTTAAAAACTGAATATTCCAGTCAGGTAAATTTGGAAAAAGTGCGCAAATAGCTTAAAGGAGTTGGAGAGTGGCAGAGTACTTGTGAGAACAAAAAAATTCACAAACTTGTGCAACGAAAATAAGAACCGGTTGTTAGTGTAACACATGAACACATACTTAGTGAAAAACTTTCGTTCTGGCCGAATTAGTTGATGATTAACATGAAATATATATTCGCAAATATCCTTGAGGTTTTACGGAAGACATTTACAACGCTTCATGTAATTACTTGTAAAATGTTATAAGACATAACATGGATAAAATTTTATATATATACAAAGAAATTGTGAAGGCATGGTAAATAGCTTTCATTTTCAGTTAATTGAAGTGACTAAGTTTTGTATTAGATCAGACAGAAATTTGTACGAAATTATTTGAATTCGAAAAAAAACCAGGTGGAGATGAAGAGCCCAAAAAAGGCCTTTTTCCACTAAAGCAAGCAAGTAGAAATCTTTTAGAGGAAAGAAGTTAATGGATTCAAAGCTATTATTAGAGATAATAATATTATAAATAGTTTCGACGTAAGAGAAAAACAAAACAATTATAGCTGCGGCTAGTTCGGCTAAAATTGTGCTTCAAATTTGGTATTAGTTTGGGGTAAGAAAGCCTATAAAGAAACCAACAAAAAATTAGCATTAAACAATTCTATAAAGTTACATAAGTATTTCTGAAAAAAGTAAACGAATTAATTCGCACAAAAACAACTTCTCCGTAAGCCTTTAGTAATATATATTGTACTGATTCAGTCTTCAATAAGAGATCTTGTGACGTCAAAGCAAGTTTTTCATATCCTGAACAGGGTAACATGAAGTTTGTATGATCCACAAGTAAACGTCGGAGATCCTGTAAAATCGAGCTATATTGGTTGACTGAACGATCGAAATCAAGTGCCTTATTTTTAAAAGGTATTATACATCCTGCTTTCTTGTTCTAGTAAATATAAATATCCCAACTAACTACTTTTCTTATAAAAGCATTGTTTATGAATGTGTTTGCATTATGGCACGTAGTTTGCTAATATATTGCAAAAAACGCGTCATTACGGCTTGTTTTTCCTAATACTTTCCATTGTAAATATTCTCCTATGAGGAAATGCAATATACCTATTTGCATATTAATTTATTTATATATAATGCATAGTTATATATGCTCAACTATATGCGATAATATTGATACAGCTTGGAATCAATGCCAACAAAGTAAGCCCAACTATAAATCGCATACAGTGTGCAAGATAAGTCAGAGTGCGAAAGGCTTTACGCCAAACATTGACAGATTAAAAAGGATGGAGAAAATGTTGTATGTGCGAATATTCAATATACATATTATATATTGAAAGTAGTTATCATTTAATAACAGAGAAGGGTAGCGCTTTTTTTTGCATTTTCTGCGAAAAATTTTCTTATCAATATTTACATTTTTTAGAGATTTCAACGAACATAAATCTGGTCATTTCAAAAAATTCTTTTATTTTTAATATTAAGTCAAAAGAAAGGGAATAAACAAAAAACCTTAGCTAAAGCAAATATAGAAAGGATAAATTCGGGTTTAACCGAACATTTTATACTCTTGCAAGTTGCAAGAATGAAAATTTCAGTTATCCTATATATGTATACACACAGTGACCGACATTTTCAATCAAAAGTTAACTATAGGTACCGGGGTCTAAATATTCGGTACTTAGGAACTTAAACACTTTTTTATTGCATTTAAACTAATTTTGGTCATAAGCTGGCACACACTAAAGGCATTATTTGTGCAAAGTTGTTACCCGTTATAATAATTGCTTATTGATTTATGTACTGGAAACTGAACGAATCTAGTGAAATTTAAAATTGTGCTATATGGCAAGTAGGCGTGGTTGCGGGAAGTAACGTTTGCAGGCGGCGGGAGCATGCCTATAAATAGCGCGTCGGAGGCCGCGGTGCTCACTAGAACACTTTGAATTTATGACGCGTTTATTATTGCAGCTCTCTAGCGAGTAATATGTAAACGAAAACGATGAAGTATATGCGTACAATTTCAAACTGATCCTTCCTCAAAAATAATGCAATTGCTAACTATTTGGAATAGTAGAATAGAACTGCTACCAAATACACAGTGCAATGTATTATAACTGGCTCAGTGAATATTATACCACATGCATTCCAAAAGACTGATGTCTTAACCTTACCAGCCAAACTTTTTTTTGTTTTTCCGACTCATCATATGCAGTCCACTATAATGTCTGTCGATTAGACGTCAGTGTGAAATGATGAAGCCGTGTTTCTATTGTCTCACACCGATTCAAAAATTCGTTTTATTACGTTTAAAGAGCACTTAAACTCTTCTCAGCATCAGTTATTAGTTGTTTCTGTTGGATTGTGAACTTGCGAGGCAACCACTTCACGTAGAGCTTTCGCCTCTTTACGATGTCTTTGTGCTCGGTGCTCATTTCGCCTGTTTCCAACTTAGCAAATGTGCTTTCAGTGTTAGATTTTCTTGAGCTCAAATTTCAAAAAATTCTCAATTCAACAGCATTTTCGCTCAAAACGCAATGCTTTATTAACACACGAAATGTTTTATGATCCATTTTTTTGTAAACTAACAAAAGTTGCTTCACAAAAATGCTATATTTCATAGACTAATAGTTATAATCCAACTAATAGAAATCATATAGATGGTCATCTATGTGTCAGCCACAGTAAAGCGTGGCCCGTCCTTTAGTAAATTTATAGTAATAAGTAATGAAGAATAAATACTTAATATTATTACAATAGCAAATGTATCTGCAACGATTAAATTATGCTTCCATCATTCACTACCAACAGGACGTTTATAACTTGGAATTTAGTCAGATATATGGACCCATCTCCATAAATGAATCCAACTCCCTCTGAAAAACAATCCACTATATGAATATATAACACAATTATGGTGCCTTTGAATTTTTATAGAATTTTTGCCCACCCTCATGTTACTCTGTTGTGTGTACAATCTAAGATTTGTGGCTATGATACTCAGATGATGATAAAACAATATTATTTAAAAACACTTTTCCATAACAAATCAGTTTGAGATTTTATTAGACTATGATGAATTTCAGCAATATTGTTAATACGAATTCTTGAAATTTTAGACTTATGATAGTATAAAGGAGTCTTTAGACTATCATTACTTACTAACTTTCTTCTTCAAATTCTTTTGAGATTTAGTGCGGAACGACATGTGAGGTATTCCGAACCCCGAGAAGGAAATATTTGTATTTGTGTTTATTCGCACTCTCCAACAAAATAATAAGTATTTATGAATATGTGCACTACTTTGTTCGAATGGTTGCTATTTTTTTTATATGCAATATTATGTACACCTAGTATAGATAAGCAAGTAGAAGTAAACTTACTTTTTATGCTAACTAAAATCTTAATTAGCTGAGATAAAGACCGACAATAGTTGCACAAGTAAACAGCAAAATAATTTATTATTGAAAATGCTATAACAAAAGCAAATGATAACCTCTGCGCTGCACTTGAAAGTCATTTAAGACATAAACTCATTAAAATAATTGTGAACTTTCGACTACTTATTACAGTATACGCCCTTTCATGCAGGTCTTGATGATTATGACTTCATTGTGGTGGGCTCAGGCTCCGCAGGCGCGGTTGTTGCCGGCAGACTTAGTGAAAATCCTAACTGGAAGGTGCTTTTGCTAGAGGCGGGTGGCGATCCTCCCATTGAAACGGAGGTAATTTGCAATATTAATATTAAAATGGTCTCCACCCCGGCTTACATAGAAACTTATCTGTGTTTGATTACAGTTTGTTGGCTGGCATATTACCACGCAGTTCACGAACTGGGATTGGCAGTATCATGCGGAACCGAATGGCAAGTCCTGCATGGCGATGGAGGGCGGCAAATGTCATTGGCCGCGTGGAAAGATGCTTGGCGGCACCAACGGCATGAATGCGATGATTTATGCGCGAGGCACACGCGCTGATTTCGACGACTGGCGCAATCGTGGCAATCCAACTTGGGGCTATGATGATGTGTTGCCATATTTCCGCAAAGCGGAAGACTTACGTTCAACTAGTGCTGATTTCAAAGAGGGCGATTTCGGTAAAGGTGGACCCATGGGCTTGAATCGTTATGTGTCGGACAACGAGTTCCGTAGTACGATACGTGAGGGTATGGCGGAAATGGGTTATGGCAGTTCGCCGGCTTTTACCGAGGGCTCTTGGGTGGGTCAGATTGATATTTTGGGCACACAAGATGGCGGACGTCGCATAACGACGGCACATTCACATTTACCGAAAGATCGTAAAAATCTACATGTCGTGCGGTATGCGCATGTTAAACGCGTCAACTTTGATGAACATTTGCGTGCAACCGGCGTAACTTTTGTCCTAAACGGAACGACAGAGCATGTCGCAAAGGCTAAGAAGGAAGTAGTGTTGTCTGCTGGCTCGATCGGCACACCACAAATACTAATGCTTTCAGGTGAATCGTAAAATATAATAACGGCAGCAAATTGAATGTATAAAAACTTTATTTGTATTTCTTATAGGTGTTGGACCTAAAGAGCACTTGAAGCAATTAGGCATACCGGTACTTTTGGATCTGCCGGTAGGTCAAAATCTTAAGGATCACGCCAGTTTGCCGGTGGTTTTCCAAATTGACAAGTCCGTGGCACGCAAGCCAACTGATGAAGAGCTTGTGGACGCCATGTACAATTTATTGATGGGGCGTTACAGCAAGCTGCTGCATCATGAAGCCACAGCGCTCACCGGTTTCATTAATACTACTTCATTGCATGGTCCCAACCCCGATATTCAAACCACAAACTTCTTCAGTTTAATGCAAAGTCCGGAACTTAAAGGTTATGTAGCTGCGACAGGATTCAATGAGCGCGTTGCAAAGTCTATACTTGCAGCTAATGAATTCACCAACACCTACATCACATATTTGTTGCACTTGAAACCTTACTCGGTGGGCCATCTGGAACTGCGCAGTGCCGACTACTTGGACAAACCGAAAATCTATCCAAATTATATGTCCGATGAGCGCGACGTCCATACATATATACGCGCATTGAACATCTACTCCAAACTACCAGAGACCGAAGCTTTTAAGAAGCGCGAAACTGCGCTACATAAAATCGATTTGGATGCTTGCAACAATTTCGTCTACCAATCGGATGAATATTGGCGTTGCTATATTAATCACATGACCACCACAGTCTATCATCCAGTGGGTACGGCAAAAATGGGTCCTGAGGGAGATGCCACAGCGGTGGTGGACTGGCGCCTCCGTGTGCATGGTGCTAAGGGTTTGCGCGTGGTCGATGCCAGTATTATGCCAGACATCGTGGCTGCTAATACGAATGCGGCCATAATTATGATTGGCGAAAAGGGTGCCGACATGATCAAAGAAGATTGGACGGAAAAACACACTGAGTTGTAATGAGTGAGAGAATGGTGCGAATTATTACATTTTTTTATCTGTTAAGAATATTTTCTTTATGTTTGTTTGTATGCGTAAACATTTTTGTTAAATAAATTAGTTATTAAAAAAAAAAAAAACTGTTTCAGCGTCGGATTTCTCTACTTAAGAGAAAGCAATTCAAGATACCTGCATCAATAAGTTTGATGACATGCTGACATGGTATAATAATTGCAGTTTAAAGTGAGTTGGAGATGTTGGTGCGATAAGGAATTTATTCACAAACAAGCTTCAAAAAATCCCCTTTTTAGAGATATACTTTCATTTGAACCGGTAATAAAGTTTTATACAACTCTCGAATTTCTGCCACTTAACCGCACACTTGTTGGCTTTTATATTTATGGTTCTATGAGCTGATAATATGAAACTAGTGTGGCGTAAACTGATAGCACATTCTAAAGACCTCAAAGCGCTAATAGAATATAACAATGAAAGAAGGTGATAAAATAAGCAGACAAATGGAAGAAAGGAAAATATCTAAACGCTCTTGATATTGCGGTTTTCAGTACGCAAAACACTGAAATGCTTATATTATTTCAGGGATTCAGTGTTCCCAGAACTGTCGACATATGAATTTTATTTTAGTTAAGGACAACGTCGAGCTTGCAGGTAGAACTTTGAGCTCTTATAACAAAAATATTTAAAATGGAAATGTTGGATGATTGCAGAATTTTGCTTTTAATCGCAAATGGGATAAGATAATGTCAAAGTTCAAAACATTATCAGTGGCCAAAATACTTTACTGCCCACACAAAATAGTAAAAGAAAATAAATATCTAATAATGTAAATAAAGTTCTATATCGAATTTAGTTTTTGGGTTATAGATTAATATGTATGATTATATATATGTATATAGACAACTGGATCCGGCCACGCATTGCTGTGGCATACATTTTATACTTTTATTCATGTCATAAACTATTCAATACAATGAAAAATTTATTTACGAATAAAGACGAAACCGTTTTTGTCGGTATAGGAATCCAAAGGATTGTAGTTTAGATTTAATTTTGAACATGTTCATACAAATAAATTTTATTTAAAAAATCACGAATTTAAGGCTGCTTTCTCATTGTATGGTTACCAGTGTTCCTGTCCAGTTAATAGCGTTGTCCGCTTAATAGAGCTCTCACTGTATTTTTTATTTATGAATGTTTGTCACTATCCTATCTTCTAAGTTGGATCGAACTGGATACTGTGTGCTAAATTTTACTAAAATCGGTGCAGTAGTTCCATCGCGGACAAACAACGTGACATGCAATTTTTAGATTTAAAGATTATATGCACAGTATGATAAACATCTATTTAAGAACAAAGTAAGGGACTCGAAGTTGTATATGCTCAAACCCGACGAGACGAAAGCAGCAGGTTCTATACGGAACTTAGTGGGTTATATGGGTTTCATGGCTTAACAAAAATTATTATTTTTCTACTGAGAAGTTGTGCAATCGAATTCAGTTAAACTTAAAACTTTAAATACTTTTTTCTCCAAACTGTGTTTTTAAGTCGGTTGTCAAAATTTCTGGTGAATTACTCAAACGATCTTAATGAAATTTCGAGATAGTTAATTCATTTACAAGGTCTTGAACGAAATATTTATTGCTCCATTACAACTATATAGTTTTCGAACAGGGATGATTTGATTTATAAGTTTCGTTTCGCTCATTTTTACGTGACAATAAGACAAATAACTGCTCGAAGTAATGAAAATATTGCTGCCGTTCAGGCGAGTGTTGAGGGGGACTGTTGGGACGGTCTCAAACCACAACCTGCCGGATTATGTGAAGGGACTTGGGTTTGCATCCGTATAAATTGTTCTCACTCAGGAACTGAATATTTGACCATCGTAAATACCTTGAACTTGCTGATTTTTCTTTGGAGCAACTTGAAAATTAAAACGATTTTTTTAAGAAACTTATTTTCTCCGATGAGGCTCACTCACATCTGAGTGCTGCGGTAAATAAAAAAAATTGTCGATTAGGTGGGAAGAATATCCACAAATTATTCATGAACAACAATTAGATTCACCTCAACGCACAGTTCGATGTGGCATTTGGACTGGTGGAATCATCGGTGCGCACTTCTTTCCAAATAAAGCAGGTGACAATGGAAAATGAAAGGGTACAGAGCGGTGATAACCAATTTTTTTAGCCGCAATTGGAAGAAGTTGATCTTGACAACATTTGGTTCCAACAAGATGGAGCTACCTGTGTGGCACGCGCATGCAAAAACCGAATTATTATGAGAAAAGTTTGAAGATTCGATTATTTCTAGAAATTGTGACATTGAATGGCCTCCACGAAATTGTGATTTAATAATATTAGACTACTTCTTGTGGGATTATTTGATGTCATTGGTCTATAAAAATAAACTAGACTTTATTCAAGTTTTAGAAGTCAATAACTTGCTATTAAATAAAAAACATTTGAATTTACTTAACGATAGGTGTTTTTTTTTTTTTTTTTGTTTTTTGTTTTTTTTGTATAGGTATTGTATCACTCTTATTGAAAAACTTGATATATAGAAAAATGTCTGCCAAAACGACAGTGGTTACTTATTTATTTTATCCTTCGTCCAATACCTAGGTTGTGGTTTTAGTTAAAATATGTATTTTTTGCTTTTAATTCAAATGATGCTGTTGGCAGTTTTATTATCAAGACGGCGCCACCGTTTTCTGAAAGGACTGCCGCAAGTGACGTCGTAATGCCCGAGTTTTGAATATTCTCATATGAAAATTTCACAAAAGTCTTTGTAAAATATGGGTGCTTAGAAAAACAAATAGTTTGAATAAAATATTTAAATTTTTATATCAAACAAAAATTATGGAAAATAAATCGATTTTGCACAATGAAACTCATAACCCCTGCATAAGTACATAATATATTTTGGTGAAAATGTTCATGCAAGTGGAAATTGTACCTAAGCGTATATGCAATTAAGTGGAATACATACTTATATACTATAATATACATATACATATGTAATCTGAGTACAAGTGATTTGGTTACTAATTTGAACAGCTACCGAAGAGGTTTTAACTTATTTATACTTGATTTATTACTTGTTTTAACCAAAGCAAATTTACAGATTTTTGTTCATAATTAAATGTCGATTATATCATTCAAATTACATCCCCATTCAAGTATTCAACATGTTATAGTTTGAAAGCCACCGAATTAAAAATCAAAATGGTTTGCGCCTGAGCTATATACAGCTTTTAACAAACAATACATTGGCTATCAAAAAATATAGCTGAGCTTGATATTTGGTTAGCAAGCTTATATGCCTTATAAATATAACAACAGTTACGAGTGTTGTTTAAAAAAATTACAATATTAGAGTGCATTTAAATTAAAAATTAACGAAAATATTAAATTCTAATCGTAAAATCAAAGGTTAAGCATTGTGTTTCCCTTGCGTTTTTTCGTATTAAATTTGGCTGCATGCTGTCTTCAAGCACACAACGCTGAGAAATACCGATGTCCAAAATACCCAATTCATTTCATTGACTTTCTAATACTAGGTGGTCTGAAAGAATCGACGTCGTCAAGCCCTTTGCGCAAATCCTTTCCGGATTGACACACACTTTTAGTTAGAAAACTCAACCTTCGTTCAAAAACCTTAACCTTTTCGATCCGAAAAGCCGTTGAAGTAAATAAAACATATTTCGCATAATAAATCGAGATGACAGGTATAGGAAAAACGTATTTTTCGTTAAAAAACGAGTTAAATGAATCAGAGGCGGAGGGAGGGGTTGGGACAAATATGTCCCGTCAGTATTTTTTGATGGGACATATTTATCCCGATCAGTACTTAATGCTCTCAACTCTTACATATTATTTCATATGAAAGCTAATTTTATTTGCAATTCAATGAACATTTTCGGTAAACAGAAGTGAAATTCATATTTCATATTAGACTATAAAATAAAATTAATTTGAAATGAATGAAAATATTTGAAAATAAGTATTTATTTGTGATGAGGTGCAAAATAGTCCTTGCAGAGTGGAATCTGACATTCTTCACATAGTGTTTTTGTACGTCTCTCCTTCTTCTGTTCTGCGCAACCAGCACAACGCCGCCGATTGCAAATTTGTATCGGTAGATGCCCAGCACTTATTTTTCTTTTTCTACCAGATATACCACTGCGACGAACAGATGCCTTCTTCTTTCCCTTTTCAATCATGTTTTCAGCCCAAACTATCATAAAATCAATCAGTGGGTTTTTTTTTTCGTCCCAGCTGAGAACTGATTACCCAGGAATTTCCAACATACATCATAGGTAGTCTATAAAAAACTTTTTTCCACCATTTGGATTGTGAATGCGATTTGGTCAGCTCGATCAATCCCTCCCATTATCTGTCTGTAAAATTTTATCATTTCGGTGTAGTCTACATTGACTGTTTGACCGTTTTGTAGCTTTTTTTCTATAGTCGGTATTTCAAATGAATGACAATGACTTACAACGATTACTTCCTTGGTATCATGCCATTTGGCAAACATCAAACCTGTGTTACTTCTCGGAAAGTACATTGACCCTTCCCGAGCTTAATATTAATTACTGGCAATTACTTACGGTTTGGCATAATAGTTCCTAACGCGGCATTATTCAAATTTTCAAGGAGGATGATACTAGTTAAGAGCCGATCGAAGCATAATGTGACATCAGTTTCTTGTATTGTAGCAGCTAATTTATTAACTACGCGTTCGCCAAGAGTTCCTTCGACAACTCCTTCGCTTTACCGCAGTAGATATTAAATTCATAGGTATAACCGGTAAAGCATTACACCTAAGCCACATTTTAATGCCACGCTTAGTGGGCTTCAAGGGCAAATATTGTTTCCTAGAAGATCGGCCCTTGAACTTCGTCATACTTTCGTCAATACTCTGGTATGCACTTTCCATCCTTGAACTTAAAAATCGAGATTTSAGGCACTCCAACACATCTTCAATATAGTATAGTTTAGATGCTTCAGGTGAAGCAAAATACATTTTCGATGACAATAGCTGAAATCTATCCCGAGTAATAGCTGATTTTATAGCATCGTTTCCCATAGATTAATGTTTTGACCAATAGTGTATAATGGATGGTAGACGATTATATGACATAATGATCATACCACCAAGAACAATCTTTATTTCTCCAATATCTGTAAGCATTGCATTTTTATGCACCGATTTAGATTTTCGAAAAATTTCTATTCGTTCGTTGGTACATTGCGTAATACGCATAAAAAGGCTTTCTCGGAAAATTTTCATGAATATATCAGTCCTTTTAAAACGTTGTCCTATGTCTGGAATTCGAAGGCTGCTCACTGTTTTTCTTGGAACAAAAGCCATATTGGGAACAGACCAAATGGTATTATGAAAACTGTATGCAGAGTTTACTTCTTGTAAGTTATCTCCTACATCCTCGTCTTGATGATCAATATGCTCAGCATCACTGCTTTCAGTAGTAGACTCCTCACCATCTGTAGGCTTATATTCATCACTACTAACGCACGAAAAGTCTTCACCTTCATAAAAAGACTCCAAGATATAAGCAATCACATTGCGATTTGTTGATTTTGACATTTGTAGTCTGTACAAAAGTTATAAAATTATTAATTGAAATAAAACGTTGACAATAAATGTGTGCGTCGGATCATGACTGGAACCATTTTGGCCCAACAAGAATACTTATGGGACACATATACCTCACCAACTTATAAATATCAATAATTACAAAAATATAATTTAATGTTAGTACTCACCAACTTCACAATATGTTAAAAACACTAACACAACTATTTATTAAGGTTTCAGTCGATTTAAAACCAGCAAACTTACAAATATCAAAAAAATTCACTGCGAATTATAAAATACGCGTCCAACCATTCGTTCTATTTTGGCAAATACCACGAAAGTAAGCAAATACCGTTAAGAATAGTATAAGCTACGAAAAGGGACTAATTTCAACTTTTTTAACCACTTATTTTCTATGCTAGGTATTTTTGAAAATACACCGGGACACATAGGACCCGTTCGGATCGAAAGGGTTAAGTCACTCAATGAAAAAAAAAAAAAACTTGTTTCTTCAATGCCATCATAGAAGTTAGAAATATAGAATGCCTTCTTGCAATTTCTGCGCGGCCAGTGTAAAGCAATTTATAATGAATGCAAACTTGTGGTAGAGAATTTAGAGATTGTCGAGGCGATGTTATCATCATCAAGAAAAAAGCGGAAAGGACCTACATGAAGAAGTGGAATGAACCCTTTTCCATTAATTAACGGGTTTTTCAATAGGGGTGCTACAAAAGTAGAGTGATAGGGACAGCAAACGACACCATTTTTTTCCCGCTCTTTTGATATTTCTCTTTAGTAAAGCTTGCCATTTCATCAATGGAAAGATTAATCGTCATGGAAAGATATACGAGTTGAAATTATTAAAATTAACTACCGAAATTCGAAGCCAGTGACCTCTACTTCAAGAGCAGTACTTTCAATTAAAGCGCTCCAAAGCTTTTTTTTTTAATAAAACAGAAACAGTTTGAACTTTTAGTGAAGAGTGATCCGTTTACAGTTTTTATAAAAAAAAAACAGGCTTATTTGATTGATTTACTTGGATGCGGCTCATTTTGAAACACCCATAACTACTGTTTATTTTCAGGCGTAAATCCATCATTCATCATCTGTTATGATGTCACAGACTTGTTCCGAAGCATCGCTATCGTATATCGTTAATATTTCTCTCGTCCAATTCACAGTCATAGTTTTTGCAATATTGAATGTATGCTAGTCCCATTAATGCCCATAGTTGTCTCAATCTCACGATTGCTCATAAGACGATCTTGTTATCACAGTATGCGCACAGCATCAATAGGTTCCGGAGCAAGAACTGATTTTGAGCGACCTTTACGAAATTCTTCTTGGTGTGGTTTACGACCACGATTGAATTCACCATACCATCGATAAACACTCTTCCTTGATGTAGCTTCAAAGTCAAAATTTTAATTAAGTTCATCGTTGTAAAACATACTTTTAGTCTCGCGCAAATGTTTACGATTTAATTCCATTTTTTTTGCCCGAGCTGAATATTTAAAGTTACTGTAAATGTATAATATAAAATATGTCAAACTTTACGGTACAGTTGGCAATTGCCAATAGTTTGAAAGAACTGAAATTGATAGAAAATTTCACAGGTCTTGGAATATCACGGCTGCATAGGGCGAATTAACAAATTACTTTTGGAGGAGTGCTATTGGATGACTAAAGTTGCTAATTCTGAAATTAACGAAAGTATCCTTAGCAAAGAGAGAATAGAAATTGGACTAGAAAACGAAAATGAGCGATCTAGTTAATTACTAAACAATGCAAGGTGGCATAACTAACGATCCGACTACTATTCAAAGGTTGCTCTTAAAGTGGGGGTGATAGTGGCCTGGCATCTCATTGATTTGGGATATTTAATGTCGAATAGTAAACCTTATAAAACCAAAGCTAAATTTATTATTTAAAAATGATACTACGCTATACATAATATAATAAATACAATTCTTAAGATTCATATAATTTTGCAGGCAATTAATTAATAAAATCGGCGGTATTGGTTGAATACTACTCTACTTTGTGCCAGGGGGGGGAAAAAAAAACAATTAGTAAATCTAATTTTAAACAAGTCGAATGTAAATCTATTTAACAACATTCGCGTCATTCATTATCACGTGTCCGTCAACTCGCATACTCGTATGCGCAATAGCGAAATAATTTGGACACTTTCACTATTACCAAATTTCGGGCGCTTCAAATGCAAATTCGAAGAAACTATGCACATAAAAATGAAATATAATTGTCTAAAAGTATTTGTTGTTGTTTACATTGCTGCCGTATCTATAAAATTTTCGGCTGGCATAAAGTCCAAATACACAAACAACAACAATCAACTCTAGAGAAATTGCATTAACAAATAAACTAACAGGAAGAAAGAGCGAAAAACAAACAAGTGAAGAAACTCAATTCGGCAATTCAAGCAACAAAACGAGACCGATGATAGCAAAGTCGCAGAAGTCGGCATTTCGTTAAGTACACACATTGTAATTGCTGTTGATTTGCACTTGCGCACCCTTTTTTGCCAAATATGTTTTCAATTACACGCATTAGCATTTACAAATGAAATTGGGTGGCTCAGTTGGAGATCATACACGTATAGTGTGTTGAACACCGTTTAGGCAGCACGAATTTATCTCCTAGATCTATAAAATGAAATAAAATAAAATAAAATAGTTATAGTTGTTAGCGATGCCTGCAGTGTTTGATTTTCATATACGACTTCATCAAGTACTTGAACTCTTCCGAAGTTAGGGTTAGAATACGTTACGAAACGGGAAAACAAATAACTGTTTCCTTTATTGCTTTTTATACTCTCGCAACAATGTTGCTAAAGAGAGTATCATAGTTTTGTTCACATAACGGTTGTTTGTAAGTCCTATAACTAAAAGAGTCAGATATAGGGTTATATATACCAAAGTGATCAGGGTGACGAGTAGAGTTGAAA
>NW_017535519.1:1447558-1454931 GCF_001853355.1 Bactrocera latifrons | reverse complement strand
ATCGGTTCACAACCACGCCTGAAATCTTGATTATCACTTTATCATGCGAGAGTATAAAATGTTCGGTGACACCCGAACTTAGCCCTTCCTTACTTGTTACAACATGCATTTGATCTCTAGAAGGATAAACGTAGAATGGAACGACGCTGGCATGCGCAAGAAAGCCTGTAGAGGCACCCCTCAGAATGGTCTGCTGATGGTCTGGACATTAGTGGTGAATAAAGTATTTAGGCACTTAGACGCCAAAGCTCCTACGGTAGTGGCATTCGCAGACAATATTACCATCTTAATAGCGAGAAGTTCTTTACACGCCGTTAGCAGTACTTTCAAAGCACTTCAGAAGTGGGCATCGCAAGTGTGTGTCTGGGTTTAAATACGGAGAAAATTGGTATGCTGGAGTTCTTTCGATAAATGGAACACAACTCCCTTTCTCTCTCAAGGACCGCACCAATTACCTTGGGGTAGTCTTGGACATCCAACTGCTCTTGAAGAAAGAGTGAAATAGTTCAGCAATGCCTTATATGAAAAGACAACTCTTGAACTATTACTAAACCTGCCACCTGTTTTACTGAAAACTGTATTTTAAAATCGGAGGGCCAATAATGTATGTAGGAAAATCTAAGTATGGAACCTTTGAAAATAGATAGGTGGGTAATGGGTTTGACAAGCACCATCTACATGATATTTCTTTTCAAGAATAGAATGTTTAGAATAAAAATAGAAAAAGATCATTGGCCAAAATGTATGTTAGTTGCGCGCGATACATAAAAAGTTTATATGGATGGCTCGAAACTGTGGGCGGAGTTGATGCGGGGATATGCTGTTCAGAGTTAGGCATAAGAATTTCAAGCAGTCAGACCAATGCAGTATATTTCAAGCAGAGATCTTTGCTATTGTGATAGCCGCCGTGCTGGCCACAAACGAATCAGTAAAGAATCCAGAGTCAACAAATAGGTAGGCAGCCAAGCAGCAATCAAGGCAGTGACGTCTTTGAGCATAACGACCAGATATATGTTGGGAAGCAGGGCATCAGTGGAGAGTGGCGCCAGGAGCAAACTACTTAACTTCTACTTTATACTAGGCCATATTGATAATTGATGACAGTTAGATAGTGGATGAGATTGCCAAGGGTGGTCAGCCGATATCGTAATCGATATTGCTAAATTGATGCATTGTTTTTAGATGTTCTGGTCAAGGGCTTCACAAGAAAGGCTAGAATTCAATGGCATAAACTCTCGCGATTAAAAATTGCAGAAGTAGACCAAAAATACACCACGGATCTTCGTCTTTATTGGCGTAGACACCGCTTATGCGGTTATTGTCGCGTTTACAACAGCGCGCCAGTCGTTCTTCCTTTTCGCTGTTTGTCGCCAACGGGAGATTCCAAGTATAGCCACGTGGTCTTTTCAACGGAGTGGGGGTCTTTCTCTTACTCTGCTTCCCACAGTGAGTACTGCAACGAATACTCTAAGAGCCAGCATCACATTCCTGCTCACTCTTAGTAGAAGAGACTGTAGGAACATATTGAAATATACACTGAACAGTCTTGTGGCGGCTGTGTGTGACGTCTGCCAAATGAGGCTGATAGATCGAAATGACTGCGGAAAGTAACAGGAGCGATTTGCGAAAAAATCAATGGGAGGACCGACTTTGAAAACTTGAGTTCTGGCGAAAATGATTTAAAGTGCTGAACATTATAAAAACTGATGTAAAAAGTTCTTAGAACAGGTATAAAAATACTCGCAACTTCCAAGTCAATGTTGCTGCATTCGACTTGAAGTTTAGCAACAATGTTCTTGAAATATTCATTCAACTAAGAAAATATAACGCAAGGAAATTTAAAAATTATTCATGTACACCGTTAAATGATCGTTAAGCCGTTATCGCATATTATTTGCCTTTTACTGACGCCTTCGTCAATTCGGGTGAGAAACAACTACATTTTACTCGCATTCATATGTATTTCCTTTGATTTTATGTGTGTTCACATCCGCAAATTACAGTGAAGAGTAAACGAGAAACACTTTACTTTGCCGAATCCAATCACTATTTTGTATCTACGATGAAGTCGACCGTGTTGTGATGACACAGTTTTAAAAGCTCACCTGAGAAAAGAAAAAAAGAGAAATTGTTAGTTTTTCTACAGTTATTTGAAGTATTTAGGGATTACTTTGAGAGAAGTACAACAAAAAGCAATATGCGTAAATATCCGTTAGCTAATGAGGAAATTAATTTTGTTTACAAACTTTTAGGCCGATATTAATATTATATCTGTTGGAGTTGTGTACACATTAAGATTTTTCAGTCGTCCAAAACACTTATATAAGAAATGGGCACACGCTTTGATTAACGTTGCTAACTCAAGAAGCATGAACTTGACGAAACTAAATGTCTTATTCTGATATTGAGAATAGTTTATATAAGAACTACGTATATCATTTGCGCTATTGAAATTTATTACTAATGTGACCAAAAAGTAAATTTAATTATGATTTGGGCATCAGGAAGAAACTTTTTTTATTGGGTGTCTATAATATTTGCCCAGCGCCTGTTTGTCAAAATGTTTAATGTTCTCCAAGTTATACGTTGTAATTTTTAACCGTGGGCAAATTTTTACCCATTGTCAATCAAGAGATCTATTGAAAAGTCTACGGCCTGACACATAGATGGCGCTACTAGACTTTCACAAGGCGCGTGTATAAATTTGACAACTGTCGGATCATTAGTTTGTATATTATATCATTTTGAGTGAAGCAACTTTTGTTAATTGTGAAAAAAATCAATAAAAAGGTATTTTGGGTAATGATAAAATATAGTTTTTTGAAGGGGGAAAAATAGAGTTGAAGCAAAAACTTGGTTTGATGACGAGTTTCCGGATACTGCCCCAGGAAAACCAACCATCAGGGAATGGCAAGCTAAGTTTAGGCGTAGTAAAATGAGCACCGAAGACGGTGTACGCAGTGGACGCCCAAAACGGGACTTGATCCAGAAGTAGCAAAAAAATAAACGTTTGAAGGCGAGCTAAAGTGAGAAGGCGAAACATCGCTCTACAGGGTGTGCTAGGTTTGTTAACCGAAACGTAAAAAAACAGCGCCAATGAAAATAACATTCCTTTAAGGCGTTAGGGGTAGAGGAACAAAAAAAAATTGTTTGCATTGTCGTTCAGCATAATATCTTAAAAATACTCCCCGAAAATTTCACGTTGATGCGATAATTAGTTTATGAGTTATTCGACAAATAACAAAGAGAGCCCGAGCACTTCAAAGCGCTAGTGTGAAACTTTAAACGCGTTTTTCTCAAAGCTATGTTTGTTTGAACTGGTGACAACTGTAACTTGCAAACCGCTCAGTAGATTTTAATGAAATTTATACAGCTTTCAGAATACATAATAAAATCGGGACTGATTAAAGGATTTTTTTTAATTTCGATTTTTTTTTTAATTTCGATTTTTTTTTAATTTCGATTTTTTTTTAATTTCGATTTTTTTTTAATTTCGATTTTTTAAGATTAAATTAAACTGTTGATTTTTTCGCAAAAATTTAGAAAAAATTTCCTGAGGCCGAATTTTGAAAAAAAAAATACTTCGATCAGGCCTATTATCTATTTATAAAAGAAATGTTTTTTGTCCGCTTGATTTTAGCTGAATCTCCAAGGACTTGTGGCTGTCACCGCAAGTACCGTTTTCTGGAACAGGGTCAACACAAACAACTATAATTTTGAAAAAAAAATTTTTTTTTTTTTTTTTGAAATTTTCGTGACTTCAAGTCGACGCATTCTATAATAATGCCATATTACTACTTTTGTAAGTTAACACGATTTAATAGAAAAAAATATACTGAAATTTGTCATTTTTTCGTGCCTCTGACTACCCCTAACCCCTTAATATGCCTAGTTCGACAAAAAAATATTCCAAAGCTTATGCACCATAGTTCTAAAGAATTTAGAGATCCGCGTACCACAAAAATTCTTTTTACATCTTTGGTGAGGGCTATATTGGAGCATGCTTCCGTGGTATGGAACCCTTGTTATCAAGTTCATTCTGGGAAAATAGAGTCCGTTCAAAAACAATTTTTACTTTTGCCTTAAATCATTTGCATTGGGATTCCAGTTTAAATCTTCCCCCTTACACTAACTGTTTAAAACTTATAAAACTCCCTACACTCGCTAGTCATATTGAAATGCTTGGTATAATATTTCTTGTAAAACTCATCAATGGGTCAGTCTGTAGCCCATCTCTCTTGYCTGATATTAATTTTAACACTCCCGCTCGCTCTACCAGGCAGTTTAGACCTTTACTTTTAAAATTTTCTACAACAAATTTTGAGTTAAACGAACCATTCCGCCGTATATGTCACGATTTAAATTCTCATTCCGGCACATTTGATCTAACAGACTCACTCTTTACCATTAAAAAAAAAAATTATTTTATCTACTCTTAACTAGTAACATTTAAAAATTATAAACTTTAATCCAATTCTTAATTTTGGCTGTTGAAATTTTTGTTTCTGTAGCTGAGCAGCTTAAGATCGCAACGCTCGCCTTTTATGACTCGGCTCATTCCGCTCGTTCGCGGGTTGCGCCCCGCGCGTCGGATGGGCGGGAGGAGGGTAATCGTTGGGTATTATTATTATAGCCACCAAATATTGGGATAGCTTTCATATTATTTTTTATTTAAAATTAATTAAATTTGCATTATTGGTATGAGAGGAGCATTTTCAATAAAACTAAACTTAAACTAAACTTAAACTTAAGCTCTTTACTTAAACTTAAACTTTTACCTTTAAACTTAAACTTTTATTTGATGTATGTTTATGATGTATGTTTTGTTAGTTATTTCCGCACTTACATAACTAACAGAAGTAGTTAAATTTAATAACTGTGCCATTCGTTTTCTACCACTATGACCAAAAAAGGTGAAATATGCTTGAGGCTGCGTAGCTCCTACAACTTAATATTGAAGTGCGCGCATGCGTGGTTTTGTTGTGTAGAGGACCATGTAGTATATGTCGTTCAATTAAATGTTGAACAAATGTAAGAGCACACGTTGTACTCGATGCAATTCACAAACAATGCCAACAATTAATTGCGTGTTATTATTATTGGGAAGATGAAAATGCGGTTACTTTTACGCAGCTGAACATGAATTCGGAGTAAAACGCGGACTGCGTAAGCACACTCACTACGCAACTGTGAATGAGCAGAGATTTCGGTTTTTGCTAGAAACTTGCTTTTCACCTGGCCTGTAATCATATGGCACACGCAGTAGCTTACATACATATCTAATTATGTAATATTTTTTAGTGTTCATTTTTTTTCGCATTGGATTTTATAAGTTTGACCTTCAACTCATTTCTCTTTTTAATTTCCTCGTTTCTCTTGATTTTCCTTCCATTTTAACGCACATATGTGCCGCAACAGATTGAGACAGTGAACTGATTTTCCATCAGTCAGAAATTATATAATATAATAATGTTATATATTATATCATACTCACTATGAGTTCGCTTATAAAGCAGGTAAATAAATAATATTATATATTCGTCATGATAACCTTTGTTACGGACATTAATTTAACAATATATAACCATTATGTATACAATATATAACAAGTTATTTACGCAAGTCAAAAAACAATGATTTGATATTGGTATTTTAAATGTAATTACCATAACCACATACCGTTTATAGTGACAGCACAACTTGTGGAATTCTATGTTTTATAGTGAAGAATACCAGCGCTGTCTTGCTAGTGCTTTATTTTCGCCCCATCGTTTTGTTTTTTTATATTTGTTTTACTTATATTTTCTACATAAGGTTAGACGGAGTATTTGGGAATTTTCCTCTGACTGAAAGCCACACATCAGCAGCCTAGGACAAAATATGTACACGCATAGTTTTCTAGACCCAACAACATTATGTTCGTTGTTTAGATACAGAGAAGTGGAGATAACACGTGTCCTTTTTGGAACAGATCTACACATCGTTGACATCGGCGTTGAAATATAAGTATTTGTTCAAAAAATTTCACCCTGGATCTTATTCGCGTATTGCGGGGCCATGCCCTCCAAAATTTTTAGCAAACAGGTGGCCTCCGTGCCAAATTACAACTCTATATCTTAATTTAGTACTTAGTTACGTTCTTTTATAGGTTATCCATTAATGGCGGTTAGTGGGTGTGGTAGTGGTGCGATTACGCCCATTTACGAACTGTGTCTTACTTTTTTGCTAACATGTGTACCAAGTTTCATTAAGATATCTCAATTTTTACTCTAGTTACGGCTTGCATGGACGAACGGAACATGTGGCATCTCGTGGCATCGCTCAGAAGTTGGAAATTAGTCACCAAACTATTTTAAACTATCTGCAGAAGCCTGGATAATCAAAAAAGCTTGATGATGGTGATGGTGACTGACGACAAAAATGTGGCTCACATGCGACAATATCAATCGGTGAATCGTCCCAAACAATGGCCAAGCCGGGAAGGTGCTGCGTGTTTGGTGGGATTGGAAGGGAATCATCCACTATGAGCTGCTCCCTTGTAGCCAGACGCTTAATTCTACCAACTACTGCGAACAACTGGACCGCTTAAAGCTGGCGATAGACTAGAAACGTCCAGAATTGGAAGGGTGCGGTGTTCCACCAAGCCAACGCCAGACCACACACTTTGTTGATGACTAGTTAGAAACTACGGGAGCTCGGATGGGAGGTTTTATCGCATCCAGCATATAGCCCGGACATAACGCCAAGTGATTACCACCTGTTCCTGTCCATGGCGAACACCTTTGTTGTTGTAAAGTTGAGCTCAATGAGGCTTGTGAAAAGTGGTTGTTCGAGTTCTTCGCAAATATGGAGGGGGGTTTCTGCGATGCTTTATAAATCATTGAATAATGGAAGGGAGATATTTCTCAAATATATTTTATTCATACTATATTTATTTTGGAAAAACATCTAGGCAAAATATATAGGCACAGCTTTCGCTGAGTTGCACAGAGCGAAAGGGAACCTTGGTTATGAATCGAAATTGCTGATCTTGTAGTTCATTTACTTTCAATTGATTACTTGCTGGTTTGATTAAAGACTGAAAAATGTTTGTTTTTTGTATTAACATCTGTGGAGAAAATATTAAAAAAAACAAGTAAGGAAGGGCTAAGTTCGGGTGTCACCTAACATTTTATAGATAAAGTTCGGGTGTCACCTAACATTTTATACTCTCGCATGATAAAGTGATAATCGAGATTTTAGGCGTGGTTGCGAACCGACTTCACCCATATTTAGTACATGTCATCAGGGTGTTAAGAAAATATTATATACCGAATTTCATTGAAATCGGTTGAGTACTTCCTGAGATATGGTTTTTGGTCCATAAGTAGGCG
>NW_017535519.1:1445647-1446853 GCF_001853355.1 Bactrocera latifrons | reverse complement strand
TTAGTTTTAGGACTTACAAACAAACGTTATGTGAACAAAACTATAATACTCTCTTTAGCAACTTTGTTGCGAGAGTATGAAAAAAAGCTTTGGCTACTGCTTTTGACACCCACCTATCAATACATATACAGGTCCGAGCAATAACGAACAGTGCAACACTTTCGCCATTTTTTGCAGGGTCAAGTACATTTTTGTCTTTATTATACATTTGACTACCAAGCGCTATTCGACAGATATATGCAACAACTTTATCGAATAATTACAACAAAAATACTCAAATCTTACAATAACTGAAACTTCGTAATTATCACTACCGTTATGATAAAAATTAAAAATGTTGGAGAGGTTAGCTTATAATGTTATATACATAATGCATCTTCAAATGTTAATGCTCTACATTAACTTAATTTTTAACTTTATAACGAACTTATAGAATAACTTGTCTAACTACAGTAAATCGTACAGTTATCAAAGAGTTTATGATACTGTATTTTATAATGCGCGCCTTGCAAGACTGGCAACACTGTAATCAAACTATTTGCGGTCAAAATCAACTCTTGAAATTACTTTGGCAAGAAGCGTAAAAAACGTGATTAAATCTTCGACCTTCTCAGTGTGGTTTATATTAAATCACACGCCGCGCTTAATTTAATTAATGTAATTACCAAAAGTAAATAATGAAGACACACAAAACCATTAGCAGCCAGCTTAAATACATATGTGGAGTCTTGGAGTAAGCACAATCATGTGTTCAAATGTTGGTATGAAGCACTCATAAGCAGTTTACACAATTCGCCTGACCTAATGGGCCATTTGAGGGCAAATCTTATTTGTTATTTAATTTTTTTCTGTGTTACTGTAGTTTTGTACTAGCTTACGTGACTATTTGCATGGGATGTAATACAAAGATTTGCGACATATGCAATTTGGCAAATAAATGTTGTTTTTGCGTAGTAAAGTTGAGCATTTGAATTGCTATTGAAATAAATCTGGAAAGTGGAATGTGTGAAAATTGTTACCGAACTCATATATTTATGCATTTACGCACTGCGTTACACGAATGCACAAATAAAAATATTTGTGCAAATGCTTTATATATAATATAATAATAAAGCTGACGTTGAGCAACACCAAAAGCTCCGTCAGAATCGGGAAGGACCTCTCCGAGCCGTTCGATACCAAATGAGGTTTCAGACAAGGCGATTC
>NW_017535519.1:1441309-1444827 GCF_001853355.1 Bactrocera latifrons | reverse complement strand
GCCACGTAGCGAAAAGAAGAAACGACTGGCGCGCTGTTGTTAACTCGGCTATAATCGCGTAAGCGGTGTCTACGCCAATCAAGAAGAAGAAGAAATTTTTTATCAGCTGTTTAGGTGTCTAAATCATAAATCTAGAGAGTAAGCTAAAAAGTGAAATTTCTCAAATTTTGGGAAAAAGTCCTTTTTACGATTTATTAATGTTGGAGCTATTTGGAAACAATGACGGTAATATAATCGCTTTTGTTTTGAGTGTTCAATACTAAAATCAAAAAAAAAAAAAAAAAAAGGTCATGTTGAGGAAGGCTTTGCCTTGCAATTAAAGCTTCTAAATAGTTTATATATGGGTATCCTTTTGTTCATCATTCTGCTCCAAAATAGAAAGTATTTTTAATAAACGTTTTGTCGCATTTGGATGTAAACAGTTTTAGACAAATTGTGCGGGTCAACCGAAATACATTTGATGTTATTATTAACCCTTAATAACCCACTGGTACCGCCAGGAACCAACCGCTTAAATTCAAAATTCTGTTTAACGAATTTTATTTTAGAATTTACTTGTCATTATAAGACCGTTAATTGATTTATGCGCCATATGCCCTTTCTATCCCCACTTGTAATAAACGTCAGTTGGCATGTTTGTATTGAGTTGAGTGCATCTACCACATTTTTAGTGAACTTTGTGAAATCACGTTTTTGCAACAATTTTTTTGTGAATAATTCGTTAAAATCGGAACGGGAAAAAATCTCAAAGTTTAAATAATAGTGTAAAAAAGCTAAGATAAGTTTTATAGGTAAGTAARTTTTATTTGTTTGTAAGATTTGTTTAATTTTTTGGTTGGTTCCTTGCGGAACCGTCAGGCACCCGGAGTACGAAATTTTGCAAATATGAAATTATATACAAAATTATTATACTATGGCTTTTTTGTAGATTTTTCAGCAATGTCTCGTAGAAAACGTGATTTTCGAACTGAAGAAGAGCTAAGCGAGTTCGTTAATTCTATTGCGTGGTCGGAAAGCGAAGACGGCGGCGATTTTTCTGCTGATGACAATGATGTAGACCCCTATTTTGACTTTAGTGCTGCTTTGCGTAGTGAAGATTTAGAAGACGAAGTAGCAGATGTTCAGAACATTGCTGACTTAGCTGTTGTTCAGAATGCGGCAGATATTGCAGATGTCGATATCGGCAATCCAGTTATAGAAGAAAATAGTGAACCAAATCAATTTAACATATCCCTTTCTCTTATACGAAAGCTTTTTGTTTCTAAAAAAGATTTTTATTAGGCATGGATGTTGCAGAAGAGCCAGTTGTTTTAGATGATCACGCCCGATGGCTAGAGTATGCCACAATGTTTGAAGGCGTATGTGTGTGGCGTTGTGGCGAAAAAGAAATCTCCAATTATATGGCTTGATCACACGTAAAGAGTAGAGCGGCGAGACAGTGACTCGGCCGAGTGYTCGTTTCGTTTAAACAGTARGGCGAGTAATGAACCGAGTCAGTGGGCGAGTATAGTGGCGAGAGAGTCACTAGAATCACATTATGTTTACTAGGCCGAGTGCTACTTTTTTCTTCACTCTTTTGCCCCTTCTGAGCTAATCACTGACTCGTTCATTGCATGTGAACATGCGTTCGGTCTTCACTCCCCACTCGGTCGATTTCTATGTTGTTTATTTAGTTTCAATTGCATTTTGCATTGTGAAAGAATTGAAATGGCAAATAAGTGGAATTAGAGATGCGGTAGAACTTCAGTAAAAACTCTTTTAAAATGTCTTTTTCTACCAAACAAATGATGAACAAAATACGTGTAAACCTCTACTCGCCAACGCAACTCTCTCGAAAGAGTATCATACTCGGCCAAAATACTGTCTCGCCACTGTACTCGTTACGTGTAACAAGGCCAATACGCTAATTGGATAAGATTTCGAGGTAATGAGGCTTTGACACCGGAGTTTTTTACATTTCTTATGTGAGACGACATTATTTGAAATATTGTGGAACAGAGCAATTTGTACGCAATACAACAAAACACGCCTGATGAAATAAATCGTTTTATGGGAATCAGTTATTATATGTCGGTGTATAAATATCCCGGAATTCGATCATATTGGGGTGACTATGGTTTCAAGCCAATCATGGATTGTATGCCAAGGAATCGCTACGATAAAATTCGCCAATTTTTTACATTTTAATAATAACGATGAAATGAAAATAATAACGATTGAAAATGAAAGGATTTTCAATGTTTCGTCTTTTTTTAAATTTTCTTAAGTAAGCGGGTTGGAAGGCTTCGGAGTGGCATGACTGGTTGAAGACTCCGGTTGGTGATTATTCAAATAGCTCAAAGGACATTTTAAGTGTGTCTGACCCCCTCGATTGATATTTTTTTGATGTCCGAAAATGTCGTTCAATAAGTCCCAGTGTGGGCAAATCTTATTGATGTGTGCTGATACGCTGGCCCTATCACCATTCGCCGGCAGTTTTGCCTTTCCAGACCAATGCGGATAGGTAAGAAGCTTTGAGGTGTCGCATCTTGCTCTTTAGCACCTTTGAGCTGTCGATTTCTGAAAAACATTAAACAAAATTTTAATTTCTAACCTCAGGCGACTCTGGAGCCGCTTTTACCACATAGGCGACTGCTTGCAGCAAGAGTAGCCTCTGCGATTCTCTGCAACGATGCGATGGGTTAGTTCGCTTTCCGTGGAACCCGTTTCGTTAAGAAGCTGAAACCATCCCAAAAAGTGCTTATGAAAAGTGTTTCCAGGACTGAAAAAATCGTTGGTATAAGTAGTTTGAAGTCGACAAAATAAATATTGATGAATAATGAAATATTTTTCGTTTTACTTTTTTGTACCATTTGTTAAATCCCAATTTAATAGAGAAAATGCTTACTAAAATTTCTCACCACCATCAAACTATAGCACTCCTAGACTTTAGAGTTAATGAAGTTTTTAAGACAGTCTTCAATAGATACTGATATATTCGTACGAAATCATCAATCGTCGCTGGCTTGTTGGCATAGACCATAGACTTGATGTAGCCCCATAAGAAGAAGACTTAGTTCAACGGTGTCAAATCGCATGTCCGAGGCAGCTAATTCGCTGAACCAATCCGTGAGATAACACGTTCAATAAACTTGGTTTTCAATAAATCGATTGCGACATTCGCAGTGTGACTTGTGGCGCCGTCTTGTTGAAACCACATATTGTCCAATACCACATCATTTAATTCGGTTCAAAATTATTGGGTTATCATTGAGCTGTAGTGATTCCCTTTCACAGTAACGTGCCGGTTTTGAGTATCATGGAAGAAGTACGGGCCAATAACGCTGCCGATTCATCCAGGGTGATTCACGGAGTACGTGTGAATGCTGTCTAACCAATAATGCATATTCTTCGTCGTTTGCTGTCTCTATTGTTTTAATTTTGTGTCTGTCTGTCCGTCCGTCCGTGCAAGCTGTAACTTGAGTAAAAATTGAGATATCATGATGAAACTTGGTACACGTATTTCTTGGCTCCATAAG
>NW_017535519.1:1437277-1440959 GCF_001853355.1 Bactrocera latifrons | reverse complement strand
AACATAAAACGTCAGAAACACTAAATTTTACGGAACAAATGTCAGAAGGAAGCTGCATCCAGGATTTTTTTAAAAATTGAAAATGGGCGTGGTGACGCCCACTTATGGACCAAAAACCATATCTCAGGAACTACTCGACCGATTTCAATGAAATTCGGTATATAATATTTTCTTAACACCGTGATGMCATGTACCAAATATGGGTGAAATCGGTTCACAGCCACGCCTGAAATCTCGATTATCACTTTATCATGCGAGAGTATAAAATGTTCGGTGACACGCGAACTTAGCCTCCTTACTTGTTTTTTTTAATTTGGGATTTGATATTTTCGATTATTCGATAAGAAATTACTCCACCATGATACTAAACCGTATGAAGACAACTATATTTAATATTATACTCTTTATGTTTCAAGTGAATGTTTATTTCTGCTCTCAAAAACTATTTCTGAATCCGCCTCTTTCTTAATAAACAACTCGTTAATGGTCATTATTACAAAAATAGAATTATATCAAGCATAAAATTGAGTTACACATACAAAGAAATATAATTTGCTATTATTTATTGCATACCCTTGAGCATCAACCCTTAAGTTAATCAACACAGCAACGTCGCAAAAAATGAGCGCCAAACGGTTTTGCGCAGTTGAACCGTTTCGTTGCAACGCCAAACCGGCTGGGAGCCAATGCGAGAGTGAGCGCATTGCGCACGCGCACAGACACTACAAACATACCGGAGCGCTGAGCGCCAAGCCAAGTTAATAAGCCAGGCAGGCAATATGTTTGTTAGGCATTTAAGCACGCGCAGTGGGTTGCCATGCATGACCGACACTTGTGCACCAGGCACAAGAGATTCGACGACACAGAAGTAAAACGGCAGTGCGCCACTACAGACGTGTTTAACGGTGCAGCGGTAGATTTAAGTAGAAATTTCTATGCGCAGAAAAAGAAAAAAAGTGTTGTTTGTGTAAGTGAAGTGAAGAATTGAATTGGACGTGCGACACGGGACATTTGTGGCTGCGCATTGCACGACTCAAAGCATTTTGATTGTTGTTAACAAATTAACGGTAAACTTGTGGTGGGCGCATGCGCCAACACAAACAAAGTGGCTTGCGCAGGAGAAATGCCTTAAACGCGCCAACGTGACGAAAATGTTTTAAACTTGTGTATAAAGTAAATTCCAATATCACTTACCGTGCGTCACAACAAAAACAATGCACATATGTGCAGTGAAAATAAATTGAAAGTAAAAAGTGCAAAGAAAGTGTGCATATTGCTAAGAAGCCAATAGCGTGTAAGTGCGTGAGTGACGGTACAAGGCGCAGAACGTGTATATCTGTTTTTAAAACCCCCTAAATCACGACAACAACAACAASAAGAATTTGTGATAATTGTAGTAAAATATTTAGTCATAATCCCTGAACGCAAAATATTGAAAATGGTGCTTGGTTTTGGTCTTGGCGCCGCTGCCGGTGCCATATTCAAGGCAAGCGCGGGCTCAAAAGCCGCCGTCACTGCCGGCGCCGCTGCAGTGGGCGCCTCCAAGTTGGGTATAGCTATTGCAGGCGCTATCAAAATTGCCACCACCATTATTGGTGTAAGTAAGCTGGCCATCCTGCCGTTTTTGATAGCCGCTATTGCCTACTACAATTACGATCTTTTCGATCCGGAAAATCGTCCGTTCAATGTGCCTCAGGTCTCATTGGCCTATGATTTCATCATCGTGGGTGGCGGTTCGGCAGGTTGTGTGTTAGCTTCGCGGCTCTCTGAAGTGCCGCATTGGCGCATTCTGCTGCTCGAAGCGGGCGGTCAGGAAACAGAGATCTCGGATGTGCCGCTGCTGTCTTTGTACTTGCATAAAAGCAAACTGGATTGGAAATATCGGTAAGTGTTAGTCAAGAGTAGTTAGAAAAAGAAACAGTCGCGAATGAAAAGAAAAAATTAAGTGTGAAGAAACCTGTACCAAGTGCGGGTGGGCTTTAAAGTATAATCTAAAACACATATAAGGATAATTTTTTTCAAAATAGATGGTGTGTTGTGATGGTTAGTATTTGTATACCAACGAGTTTCTAGTTAAACATCTGGTTTATTATGAATAGCGTATTCTTAAAAGAAAAGTGATGAGCCTTCCACATAGAATCACATTAGATCGGGCAACTATAGCATCTAGCTGCCATACATAGAAACTGACCGATCATACAACGGTATGGAAACATTTTTTAGTATACGAGATCTAAGGCATTGCTAAAATTACAGGATAATTGTTCAAATCGGACAACTGTAGCATATAGCTGCCTACAAACTGACCGATCCAAATCAAATCCTTGAAAATTAAAATAACCGTTTTTATTCCGGAAAATATATCAATCATATCAAATTCAGTAGAAAATAGTTTTAGTCAATTTATACCGTAAGCCTGTAAACGCATTAGACATATTTTTGCAGAAATTTACGACAAATGCGATGCAAAGTATTAAATTTTTTTTTTTTTAATAATATGCCTATAATAAAATATTTCTATCATATTTCTCAACTGATTAAAGAAATATTTTATACCTATACATTCATCAAATTGAACAACGTAATATTTTGAAATTATCATCTCGCACGAAATGCCATTTAAATGCAATCAGCTATTTTTTCCTTGTCACAATTGAATTGAAAGTAAAAGCAAGCAGAGAAAATATTCCGCCTGAGTTGGATTTTTTTTATTTTCACTCTCGTTTTCTAGCAGATACAAAAAGCTAATCTGCGCAAACGGCACATTTCTCGTTGATGCTTCGTACACGAGCGCAAAGCCGGACGAGTTAAAAAAGATAGAAAAAAGACAGCAGGCGTCTAAAGTGACACTAACGCGGCAAATCACAGTGCTGATAGTGATGATGGTGTTGTTTTTGTTGTTATTAATATTAATTTTTATGCGGCACAAATTGAGCACTTTACCATAAAAACCAATCAGCATTAAAAAATAAAAGAACCGTGTGCAGATGACAAAACAAAACGAAAGTTGGTCAACAAAATATGTAAACAATGACTTGAAGATTATAGTTGTTAAAAAATATGTTTAGTTTATGCAGAGAATTAGATAAAAATTGAATAATGCTTTGCCAAACTTTCTTTACATTACTGTGGAACATCGGCCTAAGTTATCATATTCAGCAACTCTTTGCAAAATTTCAGGGATTAAATTTCTTTGTAACATTTTGAGCTCTTAGCTGCTCAACCGATGTGCATTTTTGATACTTTCCTAAAATCTTATGCAAATGGTAAAAAAATACATTAAAGTGGAACGATAAAAAAAAAAATGTTTCGATTCACATAGTTTATGTACTTAAATTTGTCAATATATAAATAAAGGAATAAAAAAATTTCATCACATCAAAGCTTTGGGTGAAATAAAAAATGCCTGCAATAAGTCAGAAAGCATTTCGAGTTAATTTCAACCGATTTGGCAACGGTTTTTCCCCTAAACAACCAATGTAATAAGTTCATTATCATCTAAACATTGTTTAATCAACTCTGCAACTCTAATAAATGTAACGAGGGCGCTTGTGTTGTCGAAGATAGATTACGGCCTTCCTATCTATGGTAACTGCGCGAAAATCCACATCAAAACACTGTACTCTCCGCACCACATGACAATAAGCAGAAGCATTCGCGCATTTCCAAAATCGTCCTAGTG
>NW_017535519.1:1432450-1436264 GCF_001853355.1 Bactrocera latifrons | reverse complement strand
TTTACTTAAGCATGTATATAGATTTTATGAAGATTTTAAATATATAAAGCGTGGACAATAGAACTTARTTTTAGTCACCTAGCCTTAGATTCACCAGCGAGCCGAAGGTCCTGGCAGCCAGTGCTCCTTTTTTTTCGTGTAAATAAAATAATTGTATTATTTGTTTTTTTTTTCACATTTATAAATAAAATAAGTAAATAAGTTCATACTTCTGCATTACATACCACGTTTACAAAAACACAAATAGCAATAATAATATAAACACAAATAACAACAACCACAAAAATTTCAAATTTGTTGCAAATTATAATTACACATTAGACTCAAAATATTCAAACTAGTATTTGTTATAAGGCTTGAGCCCACTGTGGGTATTATATGCAAGGCAAATGTGGACTTGGTTTATACTGACCCAAAAATATTTCAATTTACAACTTTTCTCATCTTTTTTTATGTAATTCTTTTCCCCCACCAAACTGGTCTCCACAGTTATATTTAGTAATATTTTTTCGCTCTTAACCTATAAGTACATAATGACATATTCTTTGTTGGCAGCTGTTGCACATATTTATTTCCATTAATTATTATTTTGATATTTCCATTTAATTTTTATTTTACAATTTAATGTTAGAGTATTATTTTATCTTAATTTGTTAAATTATGGCAGTCTTTTGGTATTTCTAATAAAACTTAAACTTATTTTTTTATATTTATAATGAAATTTAATAAACCAAATATGTACCATTTTAGTCGACCACTTTTCGCCATTTCTCCAATAGAGGCGTTATTGCATGAGTATAAAACTTTTCTGGTTTCTCGGCGAAAAACTGCGACAAGTAATTTCCACAGGCTTCTCTTAAAGCCAACATTATGGCCCTTTCTGTTGATCAGTTCTGGCCATTTTTTCAATTGCTTGCTATAATCTCATCAGTTGTAAAATATAGAATCAAACGTTCGACCAGGCTGGAGCAGCTCACAGTGGATGATTCCTTTCCAATCCCAACAAACACTCAGCATAACCTTTCAAGGCTTCAATTCTCGACTTTAGGATCATTTTTTGAGCTTCATTACGCTTGGACCATGATCTTTTTCGCACATTACATCCATTGTTCGTCTCCTATTACCTTTCGCTTCAGAAATGCTTTGATTTCATTTCGTTTCAGCAGAGAAATGCAGATGTTAATTCGGTCCATTACATAACACAATTCATGTGGTACCCAGACATGGAGCTTCTTTTTGTAGCCAGCCTTTTTTAAATGGTTCACAGCCGTTTGAAGAGAAATGGTAAGTTGCTTAGCGTTGTCATGGCTGCTTATGTGACGGTCTGGTCAATATTTTCCTTAATTTCATGGACTTTTTCAACAATAGATCGACCAGAGCGAGGTGCATCTTTCACATCGAAATTTCCAAAACGGAAGCGAGCGCACCATTGTTGGCTACATGAACTGATACAGCATTGTCCTCGTAAACTTCACACATTTCATTGGTGGCTTGCGTGGCATTCTTCTTCTTCATTATTTTCGCTCATTTTTGAACAGCTGCAACTTTTTTTCATCTTCCCCGAATGTAATTTATTTGGTTTAAAGAAGCTTAAAATCTCAGTTTTCCAACACTATAAGATATGACACAATGTAATTGGCAGCACTGGCCGCAATCTATAGACAATCATTGACAAAATACGAAATGACTTTTTCGACTACCCTAATTATCATTTATTATTTGTGTTTTTGTTTTTTGTATTTAAAAGTTTTTTAGTTGTAAATGTTCAATAGTTCTTGTTATTATTAAATCTGTTTTATTTATCATCTTTTATTTCATAATTAATATATTGCTTTTATTAATTGAGGGGGTATTCTACACTAGAARTCTAATTTTGGGCAGTTTTATTATTAATTTTTTTATAGTTTTTTTTTATTGATATCTTAAGAATACAGAAAAAAAATTAAAATAATTAGAGAAGGGGAGAGACAGGTGTAAAAAAAAAATGGCGCACCCTGGTGGCATTGATTCTGACTCTCCCGGTGGTCTGAGAAAAAAAATCAAAAGAAATATTAATCAATAAGGATGCTGTTATAGTCCCTACCTCAGGGAACACGAATTTTTTTTTTTTGTTTTGAAAAATGGCGACTGCCTGAAAAAAAAATAATTTTTTACGCTTTTTTTTTTGAAATCCTTGATTTTTTTTTTTAAATATTAAAAACAAAGGATTAAGGATTATATAAAGACAAAGGATACAGAATTATATAAAGAAGGTTCACACAAAATTTCAAGTCAATCGGTTGTATAGAACTTGAGATAATGCCGGTACTGTGTGGAAAAAAGTAGTTTCGAGAAAAACGCGTCACTAAAGTAACTGTAGCTCTTAAAATAATTTTAATTTTTAAAAATCCTTTGGAGGATATGTTCTTAAGGGTCTAGCCTTTAAATATATGAAAAAATTTAATTTTTCAAAATTCTAGAGTAGAATACCCCCTTATTTTTATTTTTTATTTATTTTTTGTCATTACAATTGTTTTGGCTTAATAACTAACGTTCACTTTATTAATTTCTTTTTAATGCAAAAATTTTTTTTTACATAAATTATTTTTCTTTTTTTTTATAAGGATTTTTTTAGTTTTTAATACTTAATAATTTAGTTTATTTCTATGCGTCTATTATGATTCTAATTATATAGAATACGTCTAAATTTTATTTGTAATTTTCTATTAATTACTTTATTAAATATTTTTATGGAATAAGCTTTATTTGCATAATTTTTCATTTTATTACGTTTATTTGCATTTATGTCACTTATTATAATTTATGATTAGCAAATTGGTAATTTCCGCTCACCGGCGCCAAGCTGAAAGCATGCGCTTGCGTGACATAGCCAAAAAACTCTGAGCATTCCACAGAGGTTTTTTGGTTAGTTTTTGTTTTACACATACAAAATGTAAGTAAGTATTTACTACAATGTGCACATTCTCTCGCTCTCCTATAATTAGCGCGCTCTTTTCTTGAAGCGTGTATTTTTTCGTAATCATTCATATGATTGCAGAAGAGATCTTGTTCAACCGGCTTTTGAATGGCTACCGCTTTGTTGCTTCATGCGTAGAAATTATGCTGTCGTTGTTTTTGTTGTGCTCATAATATCCAACTGATACTTTGTGGTTGGGAAGTTTCTTAAACTCTTGTCTTACCGCATTACTGTTATCGTTCAAACCACTTGTTTATCTTGAGGCAAAACGTTGTGATACGAAAACGTTGTTGTTGCAATGCATTGTTGCCTGATTGTTGGTTTAAAATTTCGTAAAATTCACCACAATTTGGTTACTGCGATTACCGTTATTTTATGTTGCCGATCTAATTGCATTCATGTGTGAAATGCATTGGAAACTCAAGGTGATTTTGGATTACGCGAGCCGAATCAAGTGTTAATTACTCGAAAGCCACTTCGTTATTACTACCAGCAAATCATTGTTTACATACTATTTCTGTTGCTGTCGCTTGATCATAAGTTTTTCATAAATCCACACTTGACGTTCGCTGCTTAAGTCTTCGGTTTCCACTATTGATTGTACTTCTTTGCTTATCTCGTCAAATAAGAAACAATTGTATATAGACAAAGCGTAAGCGAACATGTAGTTTGTCATGCCTGTACTGTTAATTACTACAGAGCCCGGCTCATCGAGCCGCATCAATGACGACAATGTCAATAAATGCCTAGGTAAAACCATGACAGTGAGAAATTAAGGTGAGGGGTGGTGTAACTACAATAAAGTGCGAAGAGGCAAATTGACATTATGAAAACGAACAACAACAAAAAAAAAAAAAA
>NW_017535519.1:1431139-1432307 GCF_001853355.1 Bactrocera latifrons | reverse complement strand
CAAAAAAAAAAAAAACCTTACAAAATAAAATAAATATGTAACGCACAATAATATCTGTAAAGAAGAATAGATTACGATTTAAAAACAAGCTCTACAGGAAAATTACAATAAAATAAAATAAATGTGAAAGTGGCGTTGATACTAAGGATCAAATGGTTCGAAGATGCAAACGTCAACGACGGTCCTCGCGTGATACTTTAACGAGTCTTCGCATGACACTGACCACCTCTTCGCATGCCCTACCAACCCCACTCATCTAACACCCTTCTCCCTTTGGGCCTCCAGTTAGATAACCGTTAAAACAATAACAACAACACGGTCTTCGAGATGGCCAAAGGCAATGTTGTTCAATATGCTAGTCATTTCTTCACCACCATCATATCTAATATATTATACAAATAATAGCCATAAAAACTTAAGAACGTCGGAAAGAAGAAGATTGCCATAGAGTGTATTTTCAGCCACCCAGTAGGAACTTTTGCGCCGAGTCCTAGTTCAGTGGTTCAACTAGATAAAGCTGGAAAGAAAAAAATCACAGGATCTTGCGATATGTGAATACTGCACAATGGCTTAAATGTTATAATTAACATTATAGAATATATAATAAAATTAATTGTAGTATTTATTAATAAATTTTCAGTTAAGTTTCTAAGCTTACTACTGTGAGATCAGGGTACCGGGTTGCTAAAGGGAATATGACTGAAGTTTAAGCTAATTTTAATAATATAATTTAAATTAAAAAAATTAAATCCACTCACAGTTGGTGAGCTTCCGAAGTAAATAACGACGAATCTGAAGATTAAAATTAAATATTATTTTGTTTTGATGTTACTCACTCGAATACATCGTCATGGACACCCAGTATCGGGTCATTAGCATAAGGATGCAAGGCAAAACAATTACAATAATGAAAATACAATAATAGAATTATAAATAAAGCACAAAAATTTGCCAAAAATACTACACTCTTTTTATAAAAAAAAAAAAATAAATTAAATTCAAAGTTATAAAAGCATTAAAATAAAAAATAAGTAATAATTTATAAAAAGTTAATGATAAAAAACTGAAAATAAATTGAAAGTAAAAACACAATAATAATGATAAAAAAACTAAATTAAATTCAAAAACTGAAATTGCAAAAAAAAAAATTATATGTTCAATCGAAATG
>NW_017535519.1:1406935-1430248 GCF_001853355.1 Bactrocera latifrons | reverse complement strand
GCCAGAAAACATCGATGCCGTACGTGAACTGATAATGCAAGACCGTCATGTAACATACCTTCAGATAGAGGCATGCCTATACATTTCTCCCACCAGCATACATTCGATATTGCATGAACACCTGGCCGTAAAAAAGGTTTGTTCTCGTTGGATCCCGCACAATTTGACAATCGCTCAAAAAAATGCTCGTGTGGTTGGGTGTAAAGAAATGCTGAAAAAATACGATCGCGATGCTTCAAAAGACGTTTATAAGATCGTCACAGGTGACGAATCATGGATCTATGCGTATGAGCCGAAACAAAACAGCAATCGACCGTGTGGGTCTTCCAAGACGAGCCAAATCCAACGAAAGTTGTTCGTGGAAGAAGCACTTCGCAGCAAATGATCGCCTGTTTCTTCGGCAAAACTGGTCAAGTGGCGACTGTTCCGCTTGAGCAACGTAGGACGGTCAATTCTGAGTGGTACACCACCATTTGTTTGCCTGCAGTCTTCGGAGAAATTCGAAAAACGAACAAGAGAAGACGAATCATTGTGCAMCATGACAATGCGAGCTCTCACACATCGGCTTAAACCAGCGCCTTTTTGACCGGTCAAAACGTCGAATTGATGGGTCATCCGCCGTACAGCCCTGACTTGGCATCCAATGACTTCTTTTYATTCCAACACATCAAGAAAATAATGCGTGGTCAACGATTTTCGTCGCCATAAGATGCTGTTGATACATTCAAAAACCTTGTTTTGGAAGTGTCTCAATCGGAGTGGAAAAAGTGCTTCGAAAATTGGTATGAGGGCATGCAAAAGTGTATAAATCTTGATGGAGAATAGTTTGAAAAATAATAAAACCATTTTCGTTGATAAATATTCCCATTTTAATTATTAGGCCAGAAATATATATAACAGCCCTCGTATAATACCAAACCCACAAGCAACTTTAATCAATCGACCGTAATTTAGCAGAAAGAGAAAACTGGGTCACCCGTTTATAAAGCTGTAGCAAGCGACTGCGATGAAAAGCCGCTTTGATATACACTTTCGATGTACAAATGCATACATGTACATATATTAGTATGTACATACATTATTATATATACTTTTATTTTCATACCAGTGTTACATACATGCACACAACTGTGTTGTTGTTACAGCAACAATTGACATATTTGCCAATCAAACAGTATACCAGCAGTTTGACGGTTAAGTTGACTTTTCCCAGTTGCCGTGGATATGTTGCAAGCGCGTGGTGGCCTGTTTGCAGTCATAAATACGTGTTTATTTTTGCATTGGTGGTGGCTGCACGCATATTTCAACCGCGGAGCTTTGAGGATGAAAATATATCGAGAGTAGTAGTTTTTATTTAATAGCATTTGCGCGATTTTTAGAAAATTTCGCGCCAAAATCGGTCCATATATTATATATTCGGGTTTTCTGTTTCATAAGCTTACACAATACGAGTTGCCTTCCAAAGTACACAGGACTTTAAAAAAAAGCAAAAAAATGTTTTTTTCGGCAAAATCAACTTATTTTATTCAAAATAGTCTCCTACTGTTTCAATACAGCTTTTTGCACGGTCAAAAAGCATGTCGAACGAGTGTTTTAGCTCCGGTGCAAGCCGTTTGAATGGCCTTCGCCTCTGCATAACGCTTTCCTTTCATGGCCAAATGCATTTTTCTGAAAAGATAGAAGTCGCACGGTGCCATATTAGTTGAATACGGGGAATGTTTAAGGGTTAAAATGTGATTTTTGGGCAAATAATTGTCCTTGAAATGTTGGATTCTGAGTAATTTTTGGTCGTCAGACAATTTGTGCGGAAAAAACCGTGCACACACCTTTCGTAAGCCCAAATGTTCGGTCAAAATGCGATAAATCGATGTTTTGGAGATGTTTCAATTCCATTTTGAAGAATTTCAATGATGATTTCGGCTGATTTTTGATGAATTCACGCACAGTTTCACGGTGAACACGAATTTTGATTGGCCCACATGTTGATGATGACTTTGAACCACTTTGAAAACGTTGAAACCACTCGTGTGCTCTGCTCTGGGATAGACAATTATTACCATAAGCTTGTTTGATCAATTGAAACGTTTCGGTAAAAGTTTTACCAATTTTAAAACAAAATTTAATGTTGGCTCTTTGTTCGAAGCTCATTTTCGCACCGATAACACAAATATACTGATACTTAAAACGCAATAACTTCACTTCCAATCGATGAAATGTCATGAAACTGGACAATCGATAAAAATGGCAGATTCTAACGCACCAGTCGACATATAGGTGCCGCCACCAGGGGGCGCTAGATTAAAAAAGTTTTGACTCATTTGGAACGCACCTTGTATAATGAAATATGTTTGTTGAATCGATTTGTCGAACAAAATAAATGTAAATGCTCTTAAAGCAAGTGAAAAATAAAGGTGAAGGTGACTTTTGGCTGCTTTGTAGATGTATACTATATATACATATACGGTATATGGCTGTTTTTTTTTTTTTTGAACTATTGTTCTTTTTTCAATCCTGTCACGAAATTTCCTTGGAAATACGCTAAAAAATTCCCTGAAAAATTTAGCCCTTAATTTTAACATTAAGGACTTGACCAAGGCAGGTAAAAATAGTCCATTGAAAATACACTACAATCGTAATTTTTTATCTTTAAATTCCTGCAGATCAGAGGTATTTTATGGCATCGCTTTGACTTTAGACGCATATTTCTCAGAATCGTTCACTCTACAAAAGTGCCCAGTGCAACAAAGTCGTAACTTACATCGTCGAGATTGTACGGGGCTCTGAACCCGATTTTTCCACGAATTTCGCATATTTTTTGTATACATCTCGTAAATGACAAGAGCTATAGAAAAAATGTGCATGACAAATTTGTAGGAAATTTTATTTGCTATAAAAAAGGTTCGAGGTCAAAGTCACTATCATTAATACTTATCGAGATATTCAACTTTTTAAGTAAGGCTTCATAGAATTTTTATAGGTGGTATGTATAAAAAATGGTATGCTATATATGGTATATAATGATCTTCATACAACAAAAAAGGATCCATCTTGTGTCAAAAAAATTTGCCATTAAACCAAAGACCACGTAAAACCGATATTACTGTTGAGAAAACCACAGCACGGAAGAGCAAAGCCAATCCTTTTAAGTCAGCCAGAGAAATTATGATCGAAATTTATGGCGAATGTGGTCTGAACGTGTCCAGAAAGCTTGTAGGAAGACAACTCAATGAAGCTCAACTTTTTGGACGAATAAGCAGGAAGAAACTACTTTTGCCAAAATGAAACATCAAAATTTCGACTGGAATTGGCAAAGGTCCACAGAGACAAACCAGCACAATTTCAGAGGAACGTGCTTTGGAGCGACGAAACCAAGATAAATGGGATGGGTTCCGATGGAAAAACATTTGTATGCCGTCCACAAGGTCAAAAAACCTTTAAGCCCGGGGCAGTGGAAGTATCATGGTCTGGGGTGCATTTTTATGTCATTACGTAGGGCTATTTGTTCGAATAAATGGTAAAATTTACCGGTTTCAGTATTTGGATTTATTGAAAAATAATATAGAGCGAATTGTACTTGTATTCATGCACATAAACTGGCCATTTAAGCAAGACAATGATCCGAAGCAGACCGCAAAGGTGGTAAAGTATTCGCTGGCCATTGAAAAAATTAGAATACTGGATTGGCCTGCGCAAAGCCTGGATCTGAATCGAATAGAAAATTTATATTATGATGTTAAGACCAAAATAGCAACGATGTCAAAAACTGGTGGAGAGCATGCAGCGAACATGTGAAAAATGGTGGATATAGTACAAAATACTAACGAAGTGAGCAATTTTATGCTATTTTTAAACAATTTTTATAAAGTTTTGTGTCTTTTTGTAAAACCTTTTCAGATTGTGCTATTTATGTGTCTCACAAGCCATTTAGGATATTGATGTATACAATTTTTGACGAAAATTACGAAAACATTTTTATAATTCCCAAAGACTAAACTTCGCTTTAATAATCGCTGGCTCAAAACCGGTTTTAGACAAAGTTATAGTATAGTTTCTCAACAAAATATGTGACCCTTTCGAAAATACAGTTTAATTTTGTGTGGAAATTCTTCTTTTCTTGATTAAGTGTATTTCAAACTTGTCAGGTCTGAAGAACACTGGTTTTTTAAAGGAGGTTTGAACAAGCAAATCGTTCTTATGGCTTATCAAGGGATTTTACTTTTATGTTCTTCGCTTCGGATTACTACCTGCCTCGAATTTATATCACCTTGTAAGTTTTAACCACATTTGGACCAATCGATAAGATAGAAAACCTTACCGAATGCAAAATGTCACAGTTCTTTGGAAATAGACGGTGTATACATGTATATGCCTCTTGTCTGTTCCGATTTTGCGCGATTAAGGCTGAAATACTGTAAATAACACAGTGAATTAGAAAAACTATGTTTAGTTAGTTAATGAAAGGCTCAAGGTGCTTTGATGTTGTATGACCCAACTTCAAGGGTTTTCTAGCATCGAAAAGGCCGACCCAACGCTCAAGGGGTTATATACAGTTAGAATTTTCAAAAAATCCATACATATACTAAAGAATAGACACAGAAAGTTTTATACCGTTTCGGTGAAAATTTCGAAGTTACACGCATAAGGCGTTTGAGAGTGCTTGAATGTATATTCCAAACTTTAAACGCGTTTTTCATAAAATGGTGTTTTCAAGGTTGGTGATTAACATTACTCGAAAACGGCTAGACCGCTTAGTCTCAAATCTTAACACGACTTTCTTAAGGCAATTATACGAAAATTTTTTCTCACCGATAAATATTTTTTATAAACAATTTCAGGCTGAAAATTGGTCAAAAATGCATTTTTTCGCAAAAACCGACATTTTGTCAAGCAATTTTATTTGCTTGTTCCTTTGATTAATTACTACATTTATCATTACTTTAACGAAATGTGTTAGGGTTTTTAATTTCATAGGATCCTGTTCAGAGATATAGTGGTCACCACAAAACGTCCTTTTTGAGAGAAGCTTCTGGAGTTCAGCTGTGGATCATTTCCAAATAAATATTTTTACCAATACCAAGTCTTGAAATAAAGTAAAAAATACCTTATATATGTAAAATTTTTGGATCAATAAATATGAAAGTTTTCTCAGAAAAAATCTGCGCAATTCGTTTTTTTTTTGTTTTTCTAACTACATATAACCCCCTAAGGCACAAGTGAAAATTTTTAATTTCTATTTCGAAATTTAGTCTTAGGAGAATATGGCAACCCACTGCACATCAAAAATGTTCGAAATTGCTAGCAGTAACATGAAAAACAAGGTGGTACCGAAGCTACATAGTTACTAAAAAAAATTCCTCTGTGCAGGGTATATTAGGTTCGGTGCAGCCGAAGTTAACGTTTTTTCTTTGTTGCGGTTAAAAACATCACGACAAATTTAAGAAACCCTATTTAAGGGTATGAAAATATCGTATTCGTATTTCATAGATTTATCTATTTACCTTGCGTTACTCCCCCCAGAAACAATTGAAAACTTACGTATGCTCACTACTCCAAACCTGCTTAATTACCGTTAACTTACACGTACATGTATCTAAGCATGAGTGTGGTGCGCAATTTTTTCCAATAATTGGCGTTTTATTTGAAGTTTCTATGCGCGGCGCTCACCTCTTTTGTTTAGACAAATATTTAACATCACTTGTTATTTCGCCGCGCAAGCACTTGGGAGCACAAACAATGCTTACCATCACATGTCATGTCAACAACAAACACAGCTGCACAAAAACAACAAGGACTGGTTAAAAGCAGCACCTATAAATTATATGCCGTAAATTAATGAAAATATGGTCATTTTCACACTTGTAGCGGTTGAGGGTCCCGCCAGTGGGCTAGCTACTCAAATATATTTGTTTCCGCGATTTTATATATACAAAATTTCATACTTATTTTGAATTTCTTACTTTTAACGCCAACACGCCAAAAGTAAACAAAGGAACTTTCGCTGCTTGCATTGCTTTAAATGGTCCCTCAGTTGCTTAGGCTTACTCTATAACTCTGAAGCTCACTTGCCAGGCGCTTGTGTCCATCCAAGTGTGGTGTGATGCTGGTTACTCTTTGTTTTATTGTTATTTAACATATTATTGCCGAATTTTATAATAAACTCCAGTGACGGTACTTACTTTCGTTATAAAAGCTGCTGTTTCTATAGCATAATACAATTTTCCCTTCCGTTTTTTCTCCCAAAAGTTCATGATTTGGACGCAACTTTAACGGTTTGCTAATATTTTATGTCTCTTCTATACTTCCTGCCTTTCACAATTCCTGTTTAACAACTCTTAGGTTATTGTTAACAGTAAATTGTGACCTCTCCTCGTTAGTGCATTGCCTCCTTGTGATGTAATTAAAGTTAAAATATTAGCCAACACACTCACTATAAAGCAGACCTTGTTGCGAAATTATTTATTATTAATACCTTTTTTAACTTGGTTGTTACATGCGACTGTGCTCAAAAGTTAGGGTGGATTTTTTTATAAAACGCAAGTTCGTTATGCTGCTCAATCAATTTCAGTCCCGTCTGATAAGAGGCACTTTTTTCAGGTTTTTTACAGTTCCCGGAACAGTCGAAATAGGCTTCTCCCGGTATAGCCTTCAAGCCTAAAGTAATTCTAGGGTTAGGTGGGTTTGAAAATTTCCAAAAATCGATTTTTTTTGTTTTTTGTTTACTTTATTGAATTCTACAATACCTCTAGAATATAGTCCTAAATTTTAAAGTTGATCTGTGTAATAATTTCGGAGATAGAGAATTGAGTACTTGTGCACTCAAGTCAAGCTGCACTAAGTACACTGTCTGTCGCGTTTTTCTCGAGGCTGTGTTTTTGAAGTCGGTGGACACGATTTCTCGAAAAGTTGTCGACCGGTTTAGTTCGTATTGTGCACACGTTTTTGAAATAATATTATCTAGTTATTGAACGAAGGATTGTTTCTTGTTTCATTACAACTTATTTTTCTGATCAAAAAACTCCGAAAATTTTACCAATTTTTTTATTGGTATTTTTTGTTCAAAGTCCGAGAAAAGAAGGACAATTTTAATATTTTTTTATTTCGTACGTTCAAAAACGAGATTTAGACATTTACTAACTGAATATGCTTAGTTTTTTTTTATTTTATATGAACCCATAATAAGTTATGCTGTCCACGGCGAGAGCACTTTTTTGAGAAAGGGATATGTGGTCTCAACGGCGGAATTTTCAACATTTTTGTATCGAAATTTCAGGAGATATTGTTCGAATATATATCTTTGATATAACAAATTATATTTTCCAAATATATGATTGCTTGTATTAAAAACAAAATCGTAAAAATACCTTTTTGGAATATGACAATATATTTTTCGCTGACTAGTACCTGAAATTTGGCTACCAAAGCCTACAATTGACTTATACGATCCACCCACACACATCTCTCAAGAGATTATCCTTAGCAGGCGGCCCGTGGAAAACTTTCGACATCACACTTCCAAGGTCTCGAAGTTTAAACTAAGAATTCTATATAGATCCTTCACTCCTAAACATATGGTTGGCAAGGCAAGGCTACGATTTGTCATGAACTTGACACACAAATGGTAATTTCAAGTATACAAACAACTAAATCCCGAATGAAATGTTATGACTAAATACTTGTCTTAAGTTTATTGTTGGTCAGTGACTTGCTGACTTGACTTTCCATATACTCTCACAAAAAGAAATTCACAGATACGATAAAAATTACCGGCATGGAAATTAACAATATGAAATTACATTATTTATGATGAGCACCTCCTCTCTGCCAAAAAGGACAGTTTCAGTTCAAAAACCGGCACATAATATCAATCGAGTGATCTTTGGGCCCTCATACCGAAAATTTTGCTTCTTAGCGGTATTATTGATCTATATATGTTTTAGGGTGTTTGTTTTTTTAAGTATAAATTTTTTTCAGTCCTGTCACGAAATTTTCGTGGAAATACCCTAAAAAAATTCCCTGAAAATTTTAGCCCTTAATATTAACAATAAGAACTGTACCAAGGCAGGTAAAAATTTTCCATATAAAATGCACTACAATCGTAATTTTTTAGCTTTAAATTCTCGGCATTCTGGCACCGCTTTGACTTTAGACGCATATTTCTCAGAGTTGTTAGCTCTACAAAAGTGCCAAGTGCAACAAAGTCGTAACTCACACCGTCGAGATTGTACGGGGCTCTAAACCCGATTTTTCCATGAAATTCGCATTTTTTTTGTATATATCTCGTATATATCACAAACGTGTAGGAAATTTTATTTGCTACAAAAAAAGTCCGAGCTCAAAATCGGTATTTTAATACTTCTCGAGATATTCAGCTTTTTAAGTAAGGCTTTATACAATTTTCATAGATGATATGTAATAAAAAAGATTGAACGGAAAATTCTGCTTCTGTGCGTAGGTTTGGTCAATGATGTGCAATGTCAATAAAAACCAACAAAATAAAATTTTAAATTTGCTAAAACCTTATGATAAACACGTTTTGAATTTTCAGAAGCTCTTCTCGAAATTACACGGCATAGATTGTATAACTCGCTACTGAGTGATTGCAAAAATATAGTTGGTTTTATAACATTTTCCTTGTATATATACACTAGGCATCAAATAAAAAATGGACTTTTAAATAAAAGTGGTCAATTGAAAGTATAAATTTTGAAAAAAATACAAAACTTTTAGTTTAAAAGTAAATTTACTAATTAATATTGCCTTTTTTTATACATCTTCGTGCATGTTTTGGCATGCCTCGAACCAAATAATATTTTCTTTGGAAAAATGTCAAGTTGACGCTTCGTCTCTAAGAAAAATTATTCCAAGTTTGTACGGCTGCTTTTTGGTATTTTGGAATCAAAAATTAACCACAAATGCTTAATTGGATTTAAACCCGGTGACCGAGCTGGCCAAGCCAGTTTTTCTTTAAGCCTTCTTCAAAAAAGCGAGTGGTCAGGCGAGATGTGCGTTAGGGGTCGTTATCTTATTGGAAGATAAACGACCCCAAGTTCACTTTTTACGCATTTATTTTCAAACTTTCGCTAAGAATGTCAACATATGAAGCAACCGTCATTCGTAGATCGACTTTAAATACATTACCTACAGCAAATTTTGAGAACCAGCCCCAAACTACGAGAGAACATCCTCGCTTCTTCACTAATGATTATATGCACTGTGGTTTTAAGCGATCCGAAGGTTTACACCACACTCCCTAACGTGTTTTTTAACTCCTTAGCTCGAATTTGAATTAATTAGAGCAAATAACTTTATCTCAAAATGGGGTTGGTAAGTTTTGATTTTTTTTTGCAAACTCTAGTCCTTTTTTCGTACTCGAAATGGAAAACATAGGTAATTTTTTTGCGACATAGTTTTTAAAACCAGATGTTTGTATTTTTCTTTTCATTGTACCAATTTAAACAGCCAAACCAAAACTTTCAATAAAATCCCGCAATAATATTTTAAGGTTTTCAGGAGCTTTCTTCGTACAAGTCGTTCAGTGTATAGAAATTTTGGACCTTGGACCTCCCACCTATTGAGTCTTGCATCTCTTCCTGCTCTTGAAGTATTCAAAAATCTTTCTTGCCTCTCCGACGGAAATGGAATATTTTTCATATATTTTCTGATACGTTTCATCCCTCTTCCCTTCTTCTACAATTAAGATTCGATTCTCTTCAATTTTTCGTATTTTTTTTTTACCAAGAAACAGAACAAAAACATTTTCACCATAACAGAATTCCCTTAATAAATGCAAATTTATTAAATCTGTAGTAAAGTGCAGTTTTACCTAGAAAGAAATGAACCAAAACTAAAATTATACTTTCATTTGACGCGCACTCATGGGCTCACCAGCGAAGACTAATCACTCTCGATGGATTAAATATTTTTTGCGTCCAAATAATAAGTGCAAATATTGCTCCAACTGTTTATTTACATAATGGTTCATCTACATGAAAGGATTTATGAATTTATTCTTAAGCGAAAATGTAGGAAGTAAATGAGTGATCTGAGCTTGCCAGTACATATTACATTTATACTTTCATTTGATGCCTAGTGTAAGTATATCTAATACTATAATTTCATACACTACTGCACTACTACAAGTGTAATAAAATTTCCAGTTCCATCCCTACCCTACCCTACGTTACCTGTGAAATTTCTATACAACGACTTGAGTTGGATAGGTCAGTAATATAGTAGCTATAGCTTCTTTTTAGGAAAAGGGCGTGTGATAATTTAAAGGTCTTCGATGTTACTTTTTGGTGTTACAAACATTGTAGACAAATTATTATACCCTGTTCAGCGAATAAAATATCACCAAGAAGCCTGACAAACTGAGAGCGTGGATGATAAATGTTATGCTCCAACAAAAAGCAAATCGGATTGCTCTCTGTGGCAACGAAAACAACAAAATTTAATTGCAGAAACTTGTTTTAATTTATTAGTTAAATATATGTACATATATATGAATGTATGTATGTACATATGTATCATTTGCCCTCCACAATTTGAAATAATTTATTACAATAATTCATTTGCAAAATAAAAATAAAAACCAATGAGTTTAGTGTGACATTTCACACTTTTCACCTGCTGACTTATTACATAGTAGGGCTATTGCAACATACAACCATTTTGAGCAAATATAAATATGAAGTATACCTAAAAGTGTCATAATATTCAGGTAATAAGCAAGCACTAGCAACATTTTTTCATTTTCATGTTATATTTGCCGTTATTTTTTCCAATGCTAATATTTCATAAAGTTGAGTTGATAAATTGGTAAATAGTTCATTTTCGAAAGTGAAACAAAACTGCTAACAGAAATTCACGCTTTCACTAAGGTACAGTTAGGTAGAGCAGATGTCTGACGACACACCTAGGTCTCTGATAGGTTCATTGTGAAACCAGCGGGACTGAAATCTCCTTCATCTAGTTTGCGCTCTCTGAACCACACTGTGAATGATGAATGCCGATGAAGATCATTAACACAAAAAGTTTTGCCTGAGAAAGCGCTGTCAAAAAACACAAATGAAGATATTTTATAGTCTGTTTTTCTGCTCACTTTTGACAGCTTCTACAACTGTCATTGCATCGGATTCATAGTCTGCTGGGATAACTGCTAATTAGACAGGTCCTGTTAGCGCTCTCATTAGAGTTCCAATGACATTCCTTTTGAATAGTCAGCATGTGCGGTCCATATGTTTGATGATTAAATCTATGCAGGTACAGGTAACCAGTTACAATACAAGTATGACTTCCCTCTCTTACGCAGTGTAATTTTAGGTTGGCTAGTTCATCTGCTGCCCAGTTACCAGGAAAATCGCTATGTTTTGAAACCCATTGCAGCTTTATCGTAAAATTTAATTTTGTTATTGACACCCTAAAAGTTGTCTCAAAACTTACATATGGTAGGGTGTATCTATTCAATATACAATATTTACAGACTTACAGCTGGGTAGCTCGAATTCCGAGATCCTTACCTAATTTAAGCTTAAATGACTGGACTAAAATTTTATCGCAAAGTATGACATTTTTGATTTCATTCAATGGAGCTTGCAGATCACTCTAATACAAATTTCAGGTTTGTTGCCCATTGTTTGTTTTTCGAAGAACATTATTCCGTGTGCGTCTCCGCACATAGACGCCAAAATTTCCCAGTTGACTGTTGCCTCTTATTTTGACTGGATTAATAAAATCTTTATATATAAAAATTACGTGTTGTGTTGTTTGTCCGCGAGAGACTCCCAAACTACTGAACCTATTTTAGTAAAATTTAGCACACTGTATCCAGTTCGAGCCAACTTAGAAGATGGGATGGTGAAAAACATACATAAAGAAAAAATACAGTGACAGCTTTATTAAACGGACAACTCTATTAACTGGACAGAAAGAGTATAAAATGTATACCATAGCAACGAGGCCGGATCCACTAGTATAATATAATAATCGGGTGGCTATCGATTCTTCGGATGTTGAGACTGAAGTATGTAAAGACATGTCGTATGAACTCTTTCTTGTTTTGAGTTGAATAATTCTATTTATTGTGGTGTTGGGTTAGTCATTTCAAAGAAAGTAAAGTAAATTAAATTTCTTTATTCATTCTCGTCAAAGAGTTACATATATGTTGGCAAAGTGTTATATACGCATGTATAGCCTCATTGACTCATTTAGTAGTTGCAGTATTTTCGTTTTATCATACTTGCAACAAATCTCCTCGGTATATTAAATTGCGGCTATCCTTGTTGTTTCCGATATCATTTCAATACTCACTTAAAGAGGTAAAATGTATTCTGAAATGTAAAATGTATTGTCGACTTTTAAAACAAGAGCCAGCTAGCTCAATATTGGTCACTTGTCTTTTTTTTTTTAACTCTAACCCACTCCTTCTAGGGAGTAGAAAAAGCCACTTGAAATCATTTATTGAAGCTTAACTTTGAGAAAATAAAATCTAACTTTCTACGCTCTAGTGGAAAGTTATTTAGAATATTACTAGTACCATATTGTCTTGAGGACTTTACGTCGAGTCTTTTCTGACTAGTGTTTTCTTGAGTTGTAAAATAGTATTCAATTATGTCAGTTGTCAGAGCATATAGCAGAATTTAATAAGATATTTTTTACTGCTTTACAATTATCTCGAAGTTATGGACTCTGCTGAAATGTAAAATGTATTTTTGCAACTGACAAATATAGAATTTTTGAAATGTTGGTTGCACTCAATTTAAGTCTTAATTAATCAATCTGAGCATAAAATTAGAGCAATCTGAAATGAATAACATATATATTAATATTTTCTGAATGGAATCGCTATTCGCAGCATTTATAAGATTTTTCTCGACCAACAAATTTATTGTTTGCTTAAGAATAAATATGCAAACATAAAACTATTTGAAACAAGTAAGGAAGGGCTAAGTTCGGGTGTCACCGAACATTTTATACTCTCGCATGATAAAGTGATAATCGAGATTTCATTATCCGTCATTTACATATTTTTTTATTTTGCTGAAACTTAATTAGATTAGATCAATTTGTGTGCTTTGAGTATTGAATTGTATTTCCATTTATTTTAATTGCATTGAAAAGTTATAGTCCGATCACGACAATTTTTCCACAAGGGATACCTCAGCTCAAATACCGTATTTGTGTAAAGTTTTATTCCGCTATCATCATTGGTTCCTAATGTATATATTATACAGAGAAGGCAACAGATGGAATTCAAAATAGCGTTATATTGGAAGAAGGCGTGGTTGTGAACCGATTTCACCCATATTTCGCCCCATATGTCATCAGGGTGTTAAGAAAATACTACATACCGAATTTTATTGAAATCGGTCGAGTAGTTCCTGAGATATGGTTTTTGGTCCATAAGTGGGCGTCACCACGCCCATTTTCCATTTAAAAAAAAAACGCCTGGGTGCAACTTCCTTCTGCCATTTCTTCCGTAAATTTAGTGTTTTTGACGTTTTTCGTTAGTCGGTTAACACACTTTTAGCGATTTTGAACATAACCTTTGTATGGGAGGTGGGCGGGGTTATTATCCGATTTTTTCCATTTTTGAGCTGTATATGAAAATGCCTGAAGGAAACGACTCTATAGAGTTTGGTTGACATAGCTGTAGCAGTTTCCGAGATATGTACAAAAAACTTAGTAGGGGGCGGGGCCACGCCCACTTTTCCAAAAAATTACGGCCAAATATGCCCCTCCCTAAGGCGATCCTTTTTGCCAAATTTCACTTTAATATCTTTCTTTATGGCTTAGTTATGACACTTTATAGGTTTTCGGTTTCCGCCATTTTGTGGGCGTGGCAGTGGGCCGATTTTGCCCATCTTCGAACTTAACCTTCTTAAGGAGCCAAGAAATACGTACCAAGTTTGATCATGATATCTCAACTTTTACTCAAGTTACAGCTTGCACGGACGGACAGACAGACATCCGGATTTCAACTCTACTCGTCACCCTGATCATTTTGGTATATATAACCCTATATCTGACTCTTTTAGTTTTAGGACTTACAAACAAGCGTTAGTTGAACAAAACTATAATACTCTCTTTAGCAACATTGTTGCGAGAGTATAAAAATAATAGCTTCAGACTGGTGCCTGTAATAGCATTTGCTCGCCACACCGACTTTTCCATTTTGATTTTAACATGACTGAGTTACTTTACCGAAGCGAAATGTTACACATTTCCCAAATTCGTAAGAGTTTGTTGACAAATTTGTAATTATGGCTAGGAAATAAGCCATGGTAACAGTCGTCGCTGGAACTGTGCGTGACTATCAGTTGTAACACAACACAATCTTATATTTATAATGTGGAAACATTTGTCAAAAAAAGCCAAATGAACTAAATATTGCAAATAAAATAAACAACAATTAAATGTACCATAGAAAATATGTATTTTTTGTGCGTCATCTTTTTCGTTATTATGTAATTATGCAAACATTGAATTGAGCCTTTGGAAACAAGTCTAATCCCAATCGCTTAGTAAATGTTATTTTTACTAACTTTTACATGAAAGTGAGCGCATGCTGTATTTGGAATATGGTTCTTCTAGCTCTCAATTATTTGCTCATTTGTTGAAACAACCGATATCGAACTATGCTAGCATATACATAGCTACCATACAAACGATCAAAACTAACTTCTTATAGGAAAAATTTGTTTAGTTTCCTAGATATCTTTCCGAAATTTTGCATATATTAATTTTTAAAGCCACGCCATAATATCTGAAGAAATTTTCAACATCAAACTACTACATGATATAGCTGCCATACAAACTGAACGACCAAAATTAAGTTCTTGTATGAAAACGTTTATGTTTGATAAGATATCTTCACGACAAGTTAGCATATATTATTTTTCTAAGCAATGCTAAATTTTTTTAAGCACAGACTGACAAATAGCTGACACACAAAATGTATTACTGGTGTATCGATATGAAAAGAGCGTTTTTTGTTTTTTTGTGAAAATGAAATGCCAATTTTAGATGAGAAGGTAAATTATTTTATTTTATTTTGACCATTTTTTTTTTGATGTTTCCCCACCTTGCTGGCATTTTGTGGATCCCATGCCAATAGAAATGTTAGTCTTTTGAATCAAACCAATCAGACAGCCAATTTTCGACTTCTGAAAATGGAAACAAATGGTAACCGGAAGCAGCTCAAAGCCAGGCACTCTGATTGTATCCTGAACCAATTTTGATTTGTCGTGTAACAAAATTATTTGTGTGCTGTCTTCTTGCCTATTATGGTAATTTTTCGATCAATGCATGGTCCAAATTGATCATAAGTGGTCTATATCGATTAGTATTGAGAGTGTCACCAGGTTTTAGAAGCTTATAATATACCACACCCTTCTGATCCAACCAAACACAGAACATTGCCTTCTTACCGAATCGATCTGCTTTTGCAGTCGATGTTGTTGATTGTCTCAAGATTTTCTCCGTTTGGTATTCTTAAAATAATACCATTTTTAGCGTCAGTCACAACTCGCTGTGAAGCAGATTTTCGTACATTTTCTTTCAAGCAAAATTTCACTAGTGATTCTTCGGTTTTCCATTTGTCTTTTATTCAATTCTTGTGGCACCCATTTTCCACACTTTTCGATCTTTTTCATAGCTTTCAAACAGTCTGAAATTGTTTGTTGTACAACATTTAACATAGCTGCCATTTGCAAAGTATCATCTTCAGCCAATATTGCCTGCAGTTCAGCGCATTCAAATGCTTTCTTGACCTTCCCAGTTCCATATTTCTCACTTCAAAACCATAATTTCCGTTGAACCGTTGAAACCATATTTTGCATGTTGCTTTTAATAGAGCTTTACGCAAATCATTACCTTTCGGTGCAAAATTTGACACTTTCAACACAATGAAAGAATGTGATGTTGTTTGTTCAATGACCGTAAGGTTATTGAATAAGCTTGTTTAAGGCTCGTTCACAACCAATGTTTCCTACACTTCTACATATCTCAACGCTCACTTAATTGCGCCACCACTGTTATAGAAAGTTCTTTATTTGTGAAGGGTATTCCAGCTTCGTTGCAACTAAAGTGAAAGATTTGTTTTTCTTTAAATTATTCTTTGATTTGAAATAAATTATTTTAGAAAATTCTACCGACTCTTAAATAATAAATTAATTATCTTTCGATATTAATATATTCAAAGCAAAAATGTCAATACACTTTCCCTTTACATTTCATGCATCAAATTAGCGTGTTTAGTCTCCGCTTAAACGACCTTGGTTAAAGGTGGAATACTCAAAGAAATATTACACAATGACAACACTTCAAAGCTTTAATGTGTTATTAACTTTAATGGCATGTGGTAAGACAATATGGAAATAGTAGCAACAAAAAGTGGGTAACATTTAATTATCTGGAGCGCTATAATAACAAAAGAAAACTTTAAACTTGACTGGCTGACATAATCAACAAAGGCAACAATCGTCATTCTAGCGCACTAAAGGTTAAATCCGTAGACACATTCATCATTTGCGCGCTGGACATTAAAGAAGTGTCAAAAGAAAGCCAAAGCAACTATTTTTCAATGCATTTCCTCTTAAGTGGGTAAATTTAGCTACCTTTTGGCGAGCGCGTTTCCAGCGCCACAGCACAGCAGAAATCCCTACTGGTGATCAAACGCTAACTCTGTACGAAATGTGTGCACAAAAGACTTAAGAAACGAACTCGCTGCATGTGGGCCGCACAAAATACAAAAACGGCGTACGAAAATGACTGCCGGTGCGCTACCGGCTCTCTAGTGTGCCGCTGAGTAGTTTTCAATGTTAATTACAACAATAAAAAAAACCACACAGCGCTGCTGATATGCAAGTCAGACGCGCAGTCGTAAGCGTGCTGTTGTTGTGCAGCCGCCTTAGCACAGCAATTATGTAATTTAGCGGCAAACAGGAATGCTGCGTTGGGTTTTCTCCGAAGCATGTGTAATACAAACAAAGATACATGTATGTTTATGTATTGTTGAATTTTTTTATTTATTTTTTTTATTTTAATTGATTTTAAACTTACGAAAAAAGGCATAAACAAACTATTGTGTAAATAATATTTTCATTTTAATGCGGTGAGTCTACATTCAGTTCACTTCAGTTGTTAAAAACAAAATTGATAACGCTGCCTGCACCTTTAAATGTTGTTGGCGATTAAAACGCAAGATTTTCATGCCTGGCAAGTCTCAACATTTCACATTGAACATCATTACAACTGCGTAAATATTTATATACTTAAGTACATGTGTGTGTGCCTAAGTATTTGTGACACATAAATATGTATCATTATTGATATCCGGTTCGTTGTGACCGCATTTTTTGTACCGAGAGGTTAAAATCGACACCGAATTATCAAATCAAAGCTATTATTAAATTAAATGTAAGTTGTCGGAAATATGCGGTTTAATTATAGGCCAACATATATATACATAGGTGGGTATGCATTTATTTAAAAGCTTAAATTCTAGCTGCCAGATTGTCGGTGCTCCACTTTTTTTAATTTTAAATTGCAACAAGAACATTTAAAATATTGAAAGTAGGTCAAGTGTTAGGAGATTTGATTGAATTTCTGTAAGAACATAATAGTTTCTTAGATAATGACTTAATGACATAACAAATTTTGAAACAGTTGACAAAAAAACACAGTGGTACAAACCATACCACTAAAAACTTATTCAATAACAATATGCAACAACAAGTGTGGAAGGACTATGTTAGCGTGTAACCGAACCTTTTATAATTTTGCAAGGATCAACGCCGGCTAAAAATCTTCAGGTGTTGAACAAACTTTTTATTAAACACGTAAGGAAGGGCTAAGTTCGGGTGTCACCGAACATTTTATACTCTCGCATGATAAAGTGATAATCGAGATTTCATTATCCGTCATTTACATATTTTTTTATTTTGCTGTAAATTAATTAGATTAGATCAATTTGTGTACTTTGAGTATTGAATTGTATTTTCATTTATTTTAATTGCATTGAAAAGTTATAGTCCGATCACGACAATTTTTCCACAAGGGATAACTCAGCTCAAATACCGTATTTGTGTAAAGTTTTATTCCGCTATCATCATTGGTTCCTAATGTATATATTATACAGAGAAGGCAACAGATGGAATTCAAAATAGCGTTATATTGGAAGAAGGCGTGGTTGTGAACCGATTTCACCCATATTTSGYACATGTCATCAGGGTGTTAAGGAAATACTACATACCGAATTTTATTGAAATCGGTCGAGTAGTTCCTGAGATATGGTTTTTGGTCCATAAGTGGGCGTCACCACGCCCATTTCTGCAATTTCTTTCGTAAAATTAGGTGTTTCTGACTTTTTTGTTAGTCGGTTAACGCACTTTTAGTGATTTTCAACATAACCTTTGTATGGGAGGTGGGCGTAGTTATTACCCGACTTCTTCCATTTTTGAACTGTATATGGAAATGCCTGAAGGAAACGATAGTAGCGATAGTAGTTTCCGAGATATGTACAAAAAACTTAGTAGGGGGCGAGGAAACCCCCATTCCTAATGCGATCCTTTGTGCCATATTTCACTTTAATATCTTTATTTATGGCTTAGTTATGACACTTTATAGGTTTTCGGTTTTCGCCATTTTGTGGGCGTGGCAGTGGGCCGATTTTGCCCATCTTCGAACTTAACCTTCTTATGGAGCCAAGAAATGCGAGTACCAAGTTTTATCATGATGTCTCAATTTTTACTCAAGTTACAGCTTGCACGGACGGACGGACAGACCGACATCCGGATTTCACCGCTACTCGTCACCCTGATCATTTTGGTATATATAACCCTATATCTGACTCTTTTAGTTTTAGGACTTACAAACAACCGTTATGTGAACAAAACTATAATACTCTCTTTAGCAACATTGTTGCGAGAGTATAAAAATTTAGTGAAATACTACCATTTTATTGTTTGACGAAATCGTGAATGAATTACAATCAAATTTGGTATTATATTATTATTATTATTATCTTTATTATTTTATTATTTATTATTTGTTTAGTACTATATTTTACTTCCCGTCATCGAAAATTATTTTGAAATAGTCTTCTTGTGACATATTTGTGATATAAACTTAAACGAAAAGGCTCTATTTAATATATCAAGTAACAAAAACGTCCGCCAAAGTACCGGAATCCATTACATGAGGGATATAACGTTGAGAACAAGACCAATTTCATTTATATCGTCCAATACCAAATTATTAATATAGTTTTTAAACTTTTAAGAAGGTAGGTGTGTAGGTATCAGTGCAGCCCTGTTGTCTATCGGGCTCAATTAGCACTTGATGTGCCATTTTGTTGCACTATTCGTAGAACCTTCTGTATCTGCTATCACGTTTCACCTTCTCTCTCAAACCATTTTGAGCTTTCGATGAAACTACTTATGTCTGATATGCCTTTATGGGAAATACATTCACGGTTTGGTGCTTGATGGATTCCAAGTGTTTTGTGTCGGATCTGTGCTAGGGCTTGGCATTCATAGAGAAAGTGGAAAATTGTTTTCTTGTTCCCGGCTATTCCGCAGTCTCGGCAGATGTTGTTCTAGGACATGCCCATTGCCCTGTTGTGGTAGCTGTTACTCTATATATACTTTTCTTTCACCTATTTAATAAGTCGTTGGTTCTTGTCCTGTCATATGTTGGCCATAATTGTTTTGTTATGATGCATTTTGTAATGTTTTTCTATCTGCTATTCGTGACTGATTCAAATTATAAATTGATCGCTCTTTTGATCGATCTTAGCCGGTTTCGCGTTAGCTCCGCCTCGGATTCTTTAAGGAAAGCTCCTGCTTTTACCAACTCGTCTGCTTTTTCGTTACCGAAAATGTTCCTGTGACCGGGAACCCACATCAAGTCTAGTTGGAGCTTGTCTTTTATTGAGCTTAGTGCTTTCTCGCAGTTGTGAACTATATTGGAATTTGTCATGAGCGAAGACAAAGCCAGGAGCGCCGCCTAGCTATCCGTAAATATAGTTGCTTTATGCATATTCTAGTGGCTTTCCAATAGAACTTCGGCTTTTCTACGCCCAGTACTTACGCTTGGAAGATGCTAGCCGAGTTCGGTAGACGTATAGAGAGAGAAATGCCTAGATCAGCGGAGAATACCCCCGCGCCTACTCTGCAGCTCATTTTGGACCCATTGGTATAGACTGAGATGGTATCCTTCTCCCCTATTGAGCCTGTTCTCTATCCTCGCCTAGATGGTATCCTCACATGGAATTGTCTACCGAAATTCCGCTTTGGGAGAATCTAGTCTGATGTATTGATGGTGAGCTTATTTACGATTACACTATGCCCGTAGTTCTGCTGATTTCAACCACCCAGTTCTTTTATACTTATAGCCGCAAATGCTGCTGTTTTGTGAATAAAGAGATCCATAGGTAGTTGATGCAGAACCACATTGAGCGCGTCAGTCGGAAATGACCTGATTGCGCCAGTAACACCCGCACATGCTGCTCTTTGTATTTTACTTAATTTTCTGATGTTGTATTGTTTCTTTATCGATGGCTACCATACCAGATCTCCATATGAAAGTATAGGTCTTACGACAGCCGTCTTGCTGACAATTGTCTTGCAAGTATAGTATAGGCCCTATATGCTTTATTTATTATTTTTTCTATATTTATTTTCCAGGACAGTTTGGTGACAATCTCCACCCCCAAGTATTTAGCTGTGGGGGATAGAGTGAGTGCTTTAGCTTTTAGTACCGAGATTTGGGTTCTGCTTGTGAATAGCATCAATTCTGTTTTGTTCGGGTTAACTCCTAGTCCATGTGTCTTGGCGTAGTGCTCTTTTTATAAACTCGCTGACTCTTGAAAGAAGCATGCCTGTTACCAACAACACTATATCGTCTGCATATGCCTCTGCTTTCACTCCCCCACCGTTTAGTTGGAGTAGTATTTCGTTCAGCGCTACAATTCATAGAAGTGGGGAGAGGACAGCTCCTTGAGGGGTCCCACTACTCACATAACTTGTTTGTGTTGCACTTTTTTATAAAATTTACTTACCACTTAATTTTATAAAATTTTTGATTAATTTACTCGGTAATCAATGTAGACTATATTGAAACCAAAGAAAGATCTGGGCTCGTAACAATGACCTTTGGCATTGCTCAGGTATACTCGAGTACCTGCAATTTATAAATAAATAACTCATACACCGTTCGACATATTCGGTGCAAAGTTTATTAGAATAATGAATTCCCTTATTGTGTAGTATAGTCCTTATTAACTGTCCTCTGACGTTTGACAAATGCCCAAACATTTGCAATAATGTTTAGATCGTGGCTCCGCGGTGGCCACGGATGTACAACTTGCTTTCTTTCATTTAAAATTTTCGTGGGTAACCATCCTTTATGACATGGGCCGTTGACGTGCTGTAAAATCCAGTCGACAGTTGGAAAAAGCTGATTGCCCGGTCTGTTTTAAAGTGCCCTCAATTGGTAACAAATCTCCGAAGTCGTAGTAAGACAAACATCCGCAAAATATCAACGTGCCACCTCCGTATCTGTTTAACGCCTGAACTGCATAAATGCAAAAAATGATTACTAAACGAACCCTGGCACTGGAATACAGTCTCATTTGTCCACAATACGTTGTACTAATACTGTGTATGCTTTTGGATGTACTCCAAAGCAATGACAAGTGGCTTGCTTTATTAATTTCAGAAATGTCGACCACTTTACATACATACAACGTTTGTGTAATCTCCGGCGAAGTGTACCACCACTGATTTCTTTTCCATTAAGTTGATTCGATACTGCTGCAACTTGGCCGATCCACAGCACAGTTGTCGATCTTGTATGGAATCAGCGGTCAAACATACTTCCACAGTCTATGTAAAAGTGAAATTCTTGCCTAAGCTTTTTAAAGTGATAATAATAAGTAATAAACAATTATGTTAAAATAAATAAATTGCTCGAAAACCCTCTCCTGGTGTCCTTATTCCTTGACTCAGCACCTTCTTCTGATAGGTCTATATACTATCGGCAGCGTAAATTAAAATTTCATGGACTCGCGCTGGAAGATAATATCAAGTATGATTTGATCTGGCGCCAAATTTTCTAATTTTTCCACATTAATATGAGAGTTGTAATAATGTTTCAAAATTTTCAATAAATTGTTTCTCAATGCCTGTTATTTAAGCAGATATAGGGACATTGTTGAAAAATTATCTAACAGTGTTTCCATCGTTTACAGATCCATTATCACCTGTTTTTGGTTTGTCGACTGTAAGTTCCATTCTTTTACGCAAATCGCACTGAATATTTTGCTTCTTTCTCAGAAATCATTCTTTATCTTCTATATGCATTATTTGCTATTATCTGATTTCAAGTCTATAAGAAACTGGAAGAAAATATTCAAAGAATGAAATGTAGGGATGTAATGGAGACCATCCAAATTCGTAGTCATTTGTTCGAACTTGCTTCTGCAAGCATTTGTCAATATCGTTCATCTCAGTTGGTTTGGCTTGACAAATGTATGTAGCATTGTGCAGATGAGGTTTTTAGGTAAGGCATTGCACTTTTTGCTATCCATCATTGTAAATTGAAGAATGTGATCGACGTAGTGTTTACGATAGGTAGCTATTTTCAATTCAGTGGTACTCAATTGCTGAATTTTGTGTTTTACATACAATTCTTCATGTAGTGTTAATTGAACTGATTCGTTTTGAAATTGAGTTCGAACAGGATGACTATGGCGGGTGGATGAAGGTCCATCATTTCGCGATTTTATTATTTGTTGTAGAGGGACATATGATGTGACAAAAAAATTACAGAGCAGTGCTAAATTTACTATCCTTCTCCGCGTCGTTCTCTCTGACCAATGTCGACTTGATAATATGTATTCATATTGTGCCAGCCAATTCCAGTTTATTGCATAACTTTTGATTTTGTTCTGTTGCTTTTTTCCACAAAAGTGCATATAAAACAAACATTTGATAAAAAAAAAAGGAAGAAAACGATAACCAACACTTAAGGGGGTATTCTGGTTCAGAATTTTTTCGGCGCGATAAAAAAAATCAAAACTTATTTTGACTATCCATTTTTTGCATGCTTTTTATTGATATTCTAAGAATATAAAATATAAATAACATAAGAAAAAAAATTAAATTAAAAAAACTGCAGGCGGCGAAGAAACTGATGAAACAATGGCTTGTCCTGGTGTGTAGGAATAAATCCTTTTCGGGACCTAAGATGAAAATTTATGCGAAATACGCGAAGAGTAAAAGTGTAGTTATCGCACTATGAAAGGTTTTT
>NW_017535519.1:1396673-1406470 GCF_001853355.1 Bactrocera latifrons | reverse complement strand
CAAGGAATAGCATATTTGGTAGCATAACACGAATAATAAGGAGAGGGGCTAAAGGTTGCAGCTGAAAACATAGACTTAGAAAACATTAACAAATATAAACACACATGCTGGTCACTTGTAAAACAATTGTTTCAAAACAATAAAACATCATATTATTACACAAAAATCACTTCGTTTTATAACATATAGCCCTTTTCCCAATATTCATTTAGATTTACGGCAACTAAACGTGGTTTTATATTGGAATTTTATTTTTTATGTGAGATAAGAGAAATGTTTCTATTATCTTCCTCTCTCGCTACTCGCAAAAATGTATTTACCGTTAGTTTTACTGTTTTTCTAAGAAATAGTTTTGATACATACAGTTGCGAATTTCAACTTTTTTTTGTTTATTTTCGACCTTTGTGCACAGTTGCCCACTGCAAAGCAATTCCTTGCACCAAATTACAGTTTTATCTTAATTTCTATTGTGTTAAGATATATAAAGACCGATAACGACCATCTTTAATACATAATTTGATAAAGGAACACGTGTACACTTGTTTACTCAAGTTATAGTTTGCACAGAAAGACCGACAGAAAGTCATCCGGATTTCACTCGATCATTTATAAATATAATTTTATATTTGTCTCGTTTATTTGCTGCTAGTCATATTTTCTATGAGCCTTGTTACCACGATTTGGCAAAAAAAAATTAGATCCTACTCATTGTGAACTTACGAAATTTCGTAGTATCTGACGAAAATATCACATGCTGAAGTTGCAGATTAAAGTCAACGAAATAAAAGTTCGACTTGAGGCAATCCGTATATATCCTTGTTTAATATTCAGTTTTAGTTAAAAACTGTCTTATTTGAAATTGACAATAACTAAATTTGTTGCTATAAATAATGATAGTAGAGTTCAAGGAAAAATATTTCACAAAAATGAAGGTGACATCAATTGAATTGTAAAGGATTCCAATGAGTGATGTCATATCAGTCTTCGGTATTGTTAATTATTGTCCAACAGTTGGATCGTAAGTACGCATGGATCTCCAAACGAGAGAGATAACTTCTTCATTAGCTCCTTTTACAATGGGCATTTTAGGTCTCGATGGCGGTGATCATTTCTAATATAAAAAGGAGTGCTCACTATAGTGCAAACCGAATATGTGATTAATAAGTATCAGATGAGCAGCCACTACAGAACTAGACAATATACCTCTGATTCTCACAAAATGTTCGTAATCAAGTATAAGTATTAACTATAATACTTTAGTGGGGCAAAATTAACATAAGAACATGGCATGATAGAGACATATTTCGGACAATAATTTACAAAAAGTTCAGCTGACAAAAAAAAAAAAAATTTATATTAAAAATAAAAAGACGAAAAGATTTTATCAAATATAACTGCTAAAAGTCGCTATTAACTGCACGCAAGCAAGTGGCGAAAAATTTTAAACATTTCAAAAAACTATGCCTTAATGCGTTCAAAACTAAAAATAACAACAAGTACCTGAAACGCTATGTATACTGACCGTTAGCTTTCATTTAAGTTCATTTTATTATACTTAATCTCTTCCTATTTTGTGGCACGCACAATGCTATCGAAGTTGGCGGTCTAACACGAACCTTTTTTTTTTTTACCATTATTTCTTCACATTTCCCAAATCTTTTACAAGTTTCATTGAATAATTTTCGTTAACAACTTGAGATGATCACAATACAATTTCATAGGTGCTTAGGCAGACAGCACTTAAGCGATTTAAATAGAGGTTTCGGCGCCTTCGGTGGTATTTCGAATGACAGTTAACCCGTCTAACTACTTTAGACAAACACTAATACATTTAATGAGCATTAATTAAGTGCTCATTACAGTTAGTTACCAAGGTCATGAGAAAATTGAATCATTACGTATTCATTGACTGCAATTTGAAAACGATTTTTGGACAATTTGTTGGGCGTTTGTATTTTGATTCGATAATACGAGGTGTGTTCAAAAAGTATCGTGAATTTTGAATTTTCGCGGGTTACGTATATTCGAGTTTCGAATTTTTTATGGCGTTATATTGGTACTCATGTCTCTCACTTATGCCGACAAGCTCGGCCATTTTGAATGTTCATTTAATTGTTGACAGCTGCTTTGCTTGCACGTGTTTTGGGTCGTCTTCGATTTTTACCTCTTACAAAAAATGGATCAAAGAGCCTGTATCAAATTTTGTGTGAAAAACGAAATGAAGTGCGCGGATGCATTCGGAATGTTGACTGTGGCATACGGAGAAGCTACCTTGGATCGTAGGAACGTTTATCGGTGGTACAAAATGTTCTCAGAAGGAGGAGAAGATGTGACAAATATTGGCTTTTGCACCACGATAACGCCGCTGCTCACACATCGTTGCTCGTGCGCGACTTTTTGACCAAAAACAACACACTAATGATGCCGCAGCCATCGTATTCAGCAGATCTGACCCCCTGTGACTTTTTCTCGTTCCCTAAACTGAAGAGGCCCATGAAAGGACGACGCTACGCTTATCTTGACGAGATAAAGACGGCATTGAAGGAGGAGCTAAAGAAGATAAAAAAAAATAATTATTTTTTGAAGTGCTGCGAAGGCTTTGGAAAACCCGTTGGCACAAGTGTATATCCGTAATATCTCATGGGGATTACTTTGAAGGGGACAAAATAGATATTCATGAATAAATAAATAATTTTTGAAAAAAACACAAAATTCGCGATACTTTTTGAACACACCTCGTATTTGCGGAGATATTTAGAGTTGTCATTTATTTTTAATTAATTTTATATAATTATAGAATTAAAAAATTTATAAAATTAACAAAATATATGTACATCGACAAAAAACAGTGACAACTAAAAATTTGTGAAAATTTAAAAAGAAAAAAATAAATTTAAAAAATACTCCCACAAAATATTTAATTAAGCTTGATGACAAAGATATTATTTTGCAGACTTGCCACCTGTTTTTCAATATGAATTGTTTATAAGTGAATATTAGACACAGTACAGGTACAGCTGTCTACTGTGTAGGCAATTAAGGTTTTTTCAAAGTTTTCAATCCTTTGAGTTTGTGTATGAGCAGGAAAAGAGTCCGGGCATATTATAATTCCTAAAGTATGCAGTAGCAGTGAAAGAAATTCTAGTAGCCAGAAAAAAAAGCGAAGTTATTTGAAGATCTATTTAGAAACATGGGGCCAAGGGCATTCAATGTGCATCTGCAGACTGCAAATTAGTAGGCGTTCTGGTGTTTCAAGATCCCTGTTTCAGAACTGGCTATTTACGCAAGCAGCTAGGCCCATGTCGTATAAGTGCTTCTTCAGCTTGTAGTGGCCAATGAAGAATTTGATAAGTAGTCTGCATTTATCTCTAGGGAGGTTGATTCCATATTTAAATCTGTTGAGATTGTAACCTCCCATTAGCCTTGCAGTTATTGATAATACCTCACGCTGCTTACTTTTTCTTTTGCGAAGCAGCTTCTTTATGATATAGATATCCACAGTGATCACCGTGGTGCGGAGCGGGAGAGCTCATCAGCCAGTTCATTCCTGGCTGTACCTTTCTGACTGGAGACCCAGATGAGGTACGTTCCGCTAGGTTATTCAACCGGTCTTTACACTCCTGCATCAGTAGCGATTTGATATCACAGACAGAGATTGCTTTAAGTGCCGCTTGACTGTAGCTAAGTATGGTATTACGTTCGTTGGGATAGTTGTGTTGGAGCTTTACTCTATGCACCGACTTATGACAAAAAAAACTTCTACCTGAAAAATGCTCGGAAAACTTCCCATTGGCATGGAGAGTTTGGTGCGTGCTCATGCACCAATTCCCTCCTACGTTTTTAAGCCGTCTGTGTATCTTGATTGTACTATCTTTAAGCAGTAGCTATAGAGTGGATCATTTCAGTCTGTATTGCTGCTAAAGGTAACCTTGAACTTCTCGGTGAAGTTTACCCTTTTGGTAATGCTGTCCCTTGGGAGAACAGTTAATAATATTGCACCACTTAACTCTTTTATCCGCTGGTACGAAATTACCTTACTTCTGCCACATCCTTCTGCTGTCATTTGTAGCAGTGTCTGTTTGGCTAACTGACCGATTACTAGGTGAAGCGGTGTGAGCTCAAGCATGACTTCAAGTGCTGCGGTCGGACAAATGGGCAGTGTACCCGACGTACAGATGCAGTTACGATATTTAGAGTCCTACCGAAGTCTGCGAGGCTTTTGAGTCCGAAGCCACCGCCACGATCATGTTGTAGAACCCCCTAACGATACTTTGCTTGGATTTAGCAGCCAGTCGATTGTACACCACGGTCCGTCTCATACACTCATTTTTTGCATCGTTCCTCGTCTTTAGCCTTTTTTGTTGTATTTGAAAGATCAAAATGCTTCTTTTCCGACTTTAGCGCTTATATAACGGCGCTTAATTTTTCCTGCGGCAAAGCCAATATGAGCCTTGCCTGATCCATTCTCGTTGTATCTCACGCTTAAAAATCCGAGTTATAAGTATTTATTTTAAAACGCAATACTAAATGAAAGACAAGAGTATTCAGACAAGCTTTATTAAAAAAATTATATTTTACAGAGCTGCCACCTGCACGTCTCGCAGCAAAAACATTTAAAATTCAATAGTTTCAGTATGGCATTACACACTCTGTATGTTCTTAACTCAAAATGCCTTTACAATCAGTAATACCCACTCTATTTCTTTTTCCAGCACCCAACCACAGAATACAGCCTGTCAGGCGATGAAGGATCGCCGCTGCTGTTGGACACGTGGCAAAGTCATTGGCGGCAGTTCCGTACTCAATACTATGCTATATATACGTGGAAACCGGCGCGATTTCGATCAGTGGGCATCGTTTGGCAATCCCGGTTGGGGCTACGAAGATATACTGCCGTACTTCCGCAAATCGGAAGATCAACGTAATCCTTACTTGGCGCGCAATAAACGTTACCACGGCACAGGCATGTCAAAACAATAAAATCTATAATATCAGCGCTCATAATAAACTTTTTTTTTCCAATTTCAAGGTGGTCTTTGGACCGTGCAAGACTCACCTTACAACACGCCATTGGGACCTGCCTTTCTACAGGCCGGCGAGGAAATGGGCTATGATATTGTGGACGTGAATGGTGAGCAGCAAACTGGTTTCGCTTTCTATCAGTTCAACATGCGACGCGGTTCGCGCGCCTCCACTTCTAAGAGTTTTCTACGCCCCGCGCGTTTGCGCAAGAACCTCGACGTGGCGATGTTTGCCCACGTTACGAAGGTGCTGACGCACCCAGAAACCAAACGTGCCATCGGCGTGCAGTTCATACGCGATGGAAGCCTACAGACAGTCTATGCCACGCGCGAGGTCATACTCTCGGCTGGCGCGATAAGCTCACCACATTTGATGATGCTGTCGGGTATCGGACCAGCGGATGAACTGCAACGCGTGGGCATACCACTAGTGCAGCATCTACCCGGTGTCGGTCAGAATTTGCAGGATCACATAGCTGTCGGCGGCATTGCATTCCTTATCGACTACCCCATTTCCATTGTGATGAAGCGTATGGTTAACATTAATACCGCCTTGCGTTACGCCATCACCGAGGATGGACCACTCACATCTAGCGTTGGTTTGGAGGCAGTAGCTTTCATTAATACCAAATATGCCAATGCTAGCGACGACTGGCCTGACATGAGCTTTATGATGACCTCAGCATCGGTCATGTCGGATGGCGGTTCGCAAGTAAAAACTGCGCATGGTTTATCAGACGAGTTCTACCAAGAGGTATACAGCGAAGTGAACGACCGGGATGTTTTTGGCATCTTTCCCATGATGTTGCGCCCCAAAAGTCGTGGCTTTATTAAACTCGCATCCAAAAATCCGCTTCGCTACCCTTTACTCTATCACAACTACCTCACACATCCGGACGATGTGAATGTGCTGCGCGAAGGTGTCAAAACAGCGATAGCCATGGGCGAAACCCAAGCTCTGAAACGTTTTGGCGCACGCTTCTGGAGCAAACCCTTGCCGAACTGCAAGCATTTGCCACAGTTCACCGACGAATATTGGGACTGCGCCATACGCCAATACACCATGACAATCTACCACATGTCAGGCACAGCTAAAATGGGTCCACCCAGCGATCCGTGGGCGGTGGTCGATCCGCAATTGCGCGTGTACGGTGTGCCGGGACTGCGTGTAATTGATGCCAGCATTATGCCCACCATCACTAACGGTAACATACATGCGCCGGTGGTTATGATCGCCGAAAAGGGCGCAGATATGATTAAGGAGCTGTGGCTTAGCAGCACGCAGTGGCGTACGAAGCGTGCGCGTTCAGATTTGGATCACATTTGCAATGTAACGGAGGTCGCGGGGAATACGTTAAAGGACGGATTAACGGGCTCCTAGCGGTTTAGCAAAGAGAGAAAATAGCATTTGACATTAACAACTTTTAAGTCATACATATCAAGTCTCTCAAAATACCGCTCACCGTTATAAGTTGCACTTCAAGCAATTAGTTAATAAGTGTTACTTTTTAATTAATTTTAATTAATTTAATTTATATTTATAAAGTATATCTGTATTTTTAAATTAATTTTAGTAGACATTCCTTTCAGCTTCATCGCAGTGCTGCCAAGTCTTAAATTATAATTTATATGTATTAACTGTTATGTATAGATTACGCCAGAGGACTACACAAAGATTATCTCATAAGCCATGTTTCGCATTGTACATATCGAGTCACCGTTCCGTTAGTTTTAGGTAACTATTAAATTTTGATTTAATAATTGACGATTTGTTATTTAATAAATAAATAAATTAAAATTTGTCAAACGTTGTTTAGTTCTGGAATAATATGTATGTCGTATAGGTAAGAAGTAAGCATTCTTCCCAAGCAGGAAGATCCCGTGGTCTGGCGGACCAGCCTTAACATTGCTTATGAGTTTACTTCGACTGTATTGTATGAAAGACTTAAGTCCATTGTAAATAAACTGATTCGACTTGAATCCATATACAAAATTCACAATGCGTCAAATGCTGGAGAGTACTTCCACAAATAGAGCGATACGATTTCAAAGCCGCTTTCGACAACGCTAGCAGGAACTGCCTATTCGATGCCATATCTCAATTTGGTATCCCCGCGAAACTCATTTTGCTGAATGACGTTGGCATAAGAAGAAAAAGAAGAAAAATTACACTAATAATTTAAGCCTGAAGGTCAAGCGTAGAATAACTCTTGCCAAAAAGAGTTACTTTGGCATCGATTGGCAATTGAAAAGTAGGTCTTTCATAGCAAACGAAATAAAGAACTACGAATTGGGGGCATGCACCTCGACGGGACAAGGATCGAGACGAGTAGGTCCTTGTGGCATTTACTACAACGACGATATAAAGGAGAGCAAGTTTGGTGTGGGATTCGTGGTGGAGGAGCGACTCCATCGCGGGGTACTATCATTCACTCTGGTGAATGAACATCTAGACACAATCCGTATCAAAGCGAGGTTCTTCAACATATCGCTGATTTGCACCCACGCCCCGACGGAAGAGAAGGACGATGTGATCGAAAAGCCACCAACCAGATCGATCATGTTGTGATAGACGGAAGACACGTCTCCAGTGTTCTAGACGTGCGTACGCTCCGAAGACCTAACATCGACTCGGACCACTATCTTGTTGCAGCCAAGATTCGCACCCGCCTCTGTGCAGCAAAAAGCGCAAGTCAACAAACACAAGGAAGGTTCGACGTCGAGACTCTGGCTCTTTACATCGCAACGTTACAATCGACCGCAACACGTGAGGGATGGGATAGATATCGAGAGTTGAGGAGGTAAGCGAGACGCATTTGCAGACAGAAAGAGAAAGAAGCCAAAATGCGTGAATTCTACGAAAAAATGCGGCTTCTTACAGAAGGTTTCAAGAAAGGAGCATATTCTTGTAGAACCCCCAAAGGTGATCTAAAGACCGATGCCCAGATCATACTTAAATTATGGAGGGAACACTTCTCCAGAGTGCTGAATAATAGTGAACGTACAACGCCAGGACAAGGCGAACCCGATTCCCCAATTGAAGACGATGGAGAATTCCATTGCCCGACCATGAAGAAGTTAGCATAGCCATCGTTCGTCGGAAAAACAACGAAGCGGCGGGGGCCGATGGATTGCTGGCCGAGCTATTCAAACACGGCGGCAAAGAACTGGTCGGACGAAAGCATGCCCAACGATTGGAATATAAGTGTGCTATGCCCAATCCACAAAAAGGGAAACCCCACAATCTGCGCCAACCACCGTGGGATAAGCCTCCTCAACATCGCATATATTGGTTTCTATCGATCGTATTGTGTGAAAGATTAAAACCCACCGTCAACAAACTCATTGGACCTTATCAGTGTGGCTTCAGACCTGGAAAATCAACAACCGACCAGAAACCCCAAACCTTGGAAAAGACCCGTGAAAGAAGAATAACCACACATCACCTCTGCGTCGATTTCAAAGCTGTTTTCGCCAGCACGAAAATAAGCTGCCTATATGCCGCGATGTCTGAATTTGCTGTGCCCCCAAAACTAATGCGGCTGTGTAAACTGACGTTGAGCAACACCAAAAGCTCCATCAGGATCGGGAAGGACCTCTACGAGCTGTTCGATACCAAAGGAGGTTCAGACAAGGCGATTCCCTATCGTGAGAATTCTTCAATCTGCTGCTGGAGAAAATTATTCGAGTTGCAGAACTGAATCGAGTAGGTACAATCTTTTATAAGAGTGTACAGCTGCTGGCGTATGCCGATGAAATTGATATCATCGGCCTCAAAACCCGCGCCGTTAGTTCTGCTTTTCCCAGAATGGATAAGGCAGCAAAGAAAATGGGTCTGGTGATGAAGGAGATCAGGACGAAATATCTCCTGTCATCAAACAAACAGTCGTCGAACTCGCGGCTTGGCTCTCACGTCACTGTTGACAGTTATAACTTTGAAGTTGTAGATAATTTCGTCTATCTTGGAACCAACAAAATAAATAATGTAGTGTCGATTTGGTTTGAAACATTTACTTTGCTGGTGAGTGATCAAAGTAAACGAATTTAGTTAGCAACCGATTGAACTCAATTAAATACTTCATAGATTTACATATGTATATATTATTAGAAAATAAATTTCACCATTCTTCGCATTACACATTTTTTTGTTTTAACTTTTCACTTTTAGTTCTTATGGAAACACTCTGTCTTTGTTTTCCTAATTTTTTAGACATTTGTAACACTCTGTAAATGCTTCTAGTGTGTGCAGCAACCACTACCAACACGATGTAATATATTTGTGGGGAATTGCTATTTCAACTCGCTTTGGTGAAAGATAAACAAGATGATGGTAAATATGTTTGCTGGAGCATGTCTTCGCTAACTATATTGGCACAAATCAGATTTGCTATTAGACTAAAAATATGAGCCGATACGAACAAATTTTGAATTTATTGTAATTGTAAATATCTGCTTACAGTTGTTTGATAATTGTAACGAATTACTCGAGTACCTCCACAAGTATTCAATGAGTTTTGCTTGAAGCTTACCTGTAAAGGAAATAAATAAAAATTAAATCAGTATCGATTGCAATTGTTTAAATGAGTTAAGCGTCCACCCCCTCTACACGGTAAAACTGGTGCATCCTAATGCAACAGCGCAATTCACCACAGGCGATTACTACAACATAACTCATCACACCTCTACCACTAAACAAAAAGGATGGACAGCAGGATAGGAGATTATTCGACATACACTGCGCTCGTCAGCATTGGACACAATTCGATCAACTCCATC
>NW_017535519.1:1384485-1387893 GCF_001853355.1 Bactrocera latifrons | reverse complement strand
TGTGCAACATTTATATTATTATTCCAATTGTAACATTGTGAAAATATAAACAAAATTCATTTTTTATTAAACGAAATTTCGTATACTTTTATTCAGCAATAAATAAGTTTAAGTCAAATAACGGAAATATATGTAAGTGGTACAGTACCAAAAACAAGCAGTACATTATTCTGAACAAAATAGAATTGAATGCTAATATTTTGTGTTGAAATCATTGCTTACAGTAACTGCTTTATATGACCGCGTCATATCTATCAAGTGCCCGACAAAGTTTCTTCAACTTTTCAGTAATTTTTAGAGAACCGAAAAATTTAATATTGCGTTCCAGTCCCAAAGAGTTTGCTCGAAAAAGCACACGAAAAGAAATGAAATGAAGAAGAAAAAAAAAAAAAAAAATTCACGAAATTCATATGACCAGCTTATTTACGTCAAGGCAAAAGATGATTGAAGTGAAGGTCTAAAATTATGACGACTTTAATTTCAGTTTTTTCCAAGTTCCCCAAGTGAGTATTTTTATTCATGGAATTTGGAAGCTATACGCGAAAATTTTTTTGCGACTATAATTGCAATAATATATTCTACGCTGTGAGCTATTTATTGAATGTTAATAGACCACTATTAACTTCCCTGACCAGCCAATATTGAGCACATAAAGAAACATTTGCTAAAAACTCTTAAGGGAGGAGCCTGCTTTAGAGGCTTCAAAAAATCTATATTTTCGAGGATTTTTTTGGAAAGGAAAGAACTTTTAGGATTTATTTTTATATATTTGAAGAGTCTTCTCAAATTTAAATTTATTATTATATATTAGACATTCTTCATGTTTGAAGAAATTTACGGAGGCGCCTCGTGTGTGCAATTTCTGTGTGGCGGGCAAGATGCAGGTCGCAGTTTTCATTTGAAACAAAAAATAAAAGAAATTTTTTAATTTTCAATAGTGTACCAAGGAAATTAAACAAAAAGTGAAAAATTCAACAATTTTTCGCAGATTAAAAAAAAATTACTTTAAATCGTTTAAAACCCGGATTAATGTTAACTTTCTTAAGGTATTTTAGGCTCACCTAGAAGAGAATTTAATTCCAAATACAACGCATTTTGATTTGTTTCTATAGGACGTTTACTTTGTTTCCTAACTTGCCCGCCAATTTAAGAATCATAAAAATGGAAATCCGAGAAATCGCGCGTCAAAGTTTTCGCTTCCTGCCCAATGGCTCATATGTCCGCTAGACGCTCGGTCACTATTTTAATTTTAGCTTCGAAAATATTTCAAATTCTCATATCAAACTTTGAGGGCGTATTCTTAGATTATTTCTAAAGAGATTTAAGCAAAAAAAGAAATCGATTTTTTGAAGCTTCTAAATTAGGCTCCCCACATAAGTCATCAGCGGAGGGTTAGACTTTTTGGACTTCACTTCGTTCAGTTCACGACAATGTGCAATGAAACAGGGAATATAAACTTAGCAAAATACTAAGCGTAGTTTCAACACGGCTGCTGCGCCAATAATCCCCATCATCGAAAATTAGCTGCATTTGATGCATGTGTGAGATCATTTGGATAGCTAAACCTCAACCTAAAGCTGTGAACTGAATGATTTGGACAACTGGACCCGATAACTGCAACTATGTTAGAGTTTATGCTAACAACATGTTCATCTGGGTTACCTGATACCGCTCTACCATCCTTATTGCTATTGCGAATATTAATACGTTGAGGAAGTGCGTTTACAGTACCTTGTAAATTATATGAAAATAGTAATTGTGGTATATATATTTGTAAAAGTTTCGTTAATAACACGCACTTACATGAGCATAAGCATTAAAAGTGCGGTATAATATATACATATGGTTTCTGAAACACCGATCTTCAGCCATCCGCTCCTGCATAGGTTCTTCCTTGCAATAAAATTTATGGTTGTATGCACGAGTCCGACTATATACGTACATAATTAATTGGCAATAATGGAATGCTTCGGTGCGTTGCATTGCCATGGGCTTTGGTCAGCAATCGCCACTGACGCCTAAAATGATAGACGCGGGCGCGCACTCGCTCACTTAATTAGCTACGAAGTCGGTAATTATGCGTATGTGTGTGACTGCGCACTTCACACTCTGCTACATGCCGAATTCCAAGCACACACACATACTCACATGTGGCTGCTTGCCATATTTATTGCGAATGCGCTACCTTAAATTGCATAAATATCAAAGAGATTTCCAAAATCACGCCTCTTGTAGCTGCAGCAAGGCTTTCAAGAGCCAAGTAATGAATTACAAATCGGTTGTTAAAAAAGTGGCAAACACGCGACCGCCTAGGCACCGCGTGTATGTAGCCATGTGTTGCGGGTGTCGGTACAATTCGTGTTGTACGCGTAGCGGCATTGATATAATATTTTGTAATTATGCCTGAATTACAAACATCTCTCCACCAATTATTCATAATTTTAGCTGTATTGCGTTTAATTGAGGTTTTACAAGTTCCATAAGGCGCTAGTCGAATAAAGCCAAATCGCACGCATGCGCGGTGGTCTTAGCTGGTCAGCGTATTGAATAAACTAATCAGCTTACATAGAGAACGCAATTTGATATTATTTTTCAAAAAAGCTTTCCTTTTCATTGCTGCATTCCCCGTAGCCGTCGAAAACATTTTGGTTTTGGCAAAATTCTTTATGCAACTCTAAAATTTATTGAAAGTTGCACCTCCACATAATGAATTTCTTAAGATAAAAATAATATAGATAAAAATAAAATTCAAACAAACAAACAAACTGCCATAATTACTGTGATCAAGAAACTCTCCTCCTTTTAACTATTTTTTTAACAGTAACAAGACGGATCTGTAGTAATTTTCGTCCTACCATTATTGCCTTATATTGTTGTAGAAGAACTATTGGGAAGTGCTGAGGTCTCTGAGCAAAAGTTGTAATTTGGCTTACCGAATACTATTCTATGTTGTTTTTGTATGGTGGACAGCGCTCTGAAAAGCCACATTCTCTAAACAGCTAGAACCAGTTCAACCACAAGCTCTCATTAGTAGTGTTACTACGTACAACCCTATGGATGGCACCTCGATTGCATCCCTGATAAATTGGATCCTAGTAACATCTTCTTTGCTCAGTTATCACCGAGGCATATGTAAGTGGAGCGAAGTCGCAGGAGTAGAAGTGCAGTGAGCTTTTAAGGGGGTATTCTACTCTAGAATTTCGAAAAATTCGTTTTCTTTTTCATATATTTAAAGTTTAGACCCTTAAGCACATATTCTCCAAAGGATTTTTAATTTATTAAAATAATTTTAAGAGCTACAGTTACTTTAGTGACGCAGTACCTAGCGCACTAATAAATGACTTAGACTGCCTGAAATTTGACTCACTTTTTTAAACGCGTTTTTCTCGAAACTACTTTTTTCCACAC
>NW_017535519.1:1368867-1383020 GCF_001853355.1 Bactrocera latifrons | reverse complement strand
TATTTGTTTAATATGGTCTAAAAGCATTAAAGCGAATTAAAAAAAAAATAAATATTTTTAAAATTTATGTTTATATTGTTGAAATAGTTTTCGTATTAAGAGTTCTTCGCAAATTGAATGTGATTTTAAACTTTTTAAATATATCATAATTTCGCCTATTACCGTAATTAAGCATGGCTTCGTCACGTCATACAAGGATTACTTAATCTTAATGGCAGTACCTCAAGTGTATACAATTTCAATCGTCGCTGCAACCAGTTATATCGTTGTCAAAGTCACGAGCAAGCAACAATGATTGATTACTACCAATACGAACAGCTGGCACATGACATGTTGTTATCATATCTGTAGACCAGGGATGCCATTTTATTTTTAATTTCTATAAATTAATTTAAAGTCTTAATTTTTAAAAATACAGGAAAGAAATTGTATTTTCATTTGACAATTAATGCATTCACAATAGTAAAAGTGGTCTAAAATATTCGGAAGAAAATTTGGTAACATTGAGAAAGGATGCTGAACCACTTTAATGAGGTAACCGCATGCTCTTTTGTCCAAGGAATCGAGCAGAGAAATGGTGAATCGAAAACAGCTAAAATATGTTTCATAAAATATATGTATATTTCTTGAATTGATTCGTAGTCCAGTCATTATAGTAAGTTCACCTCGGAATTCGAGATACCCTGGGGTGTATCTACCATATGTAAATTTTGAGACAACTTCTAGGGTGTCAATATAAAATATTTACAGACTTACAGCTGGGTATCTCGAATTCCGAGATTATTACCTAATTTAAACTTAAATGACTCGACTATTCTTTTATAATTATTATTTAAACATTTTATTAAACACTTCACGATAATGCTTTCGGTTTGAAATTGAAACGTTTATTTACAAGTAAATCTAATGTAGATAAAGTTGACGTTTCTTATTTTGTTTCAAAAGGACGATATCCCAAAAATCACAGTAGGGGCCTGTGAAAGTTGATTCCGAAGATTGGATTGTTAACCGGCAATAAAATTTAAATATTAACATAAACATTATTCCCACAATAATTCACCAATGTTAAGCTTTTTGCACGTTGCTGGGCTAACTTTTTACCTTAAATGCCACTTTGTTTTTATTTATTGAAAAAAAATAAAAATAAAAAATAAAAAATTAATCGTTGACAACTCTGCTTTGGAAGCAAACAAATTTACATAACACGTGAGCCATTCATAACGAGTTCGAGTGCAGTTTTCCAATTTGCCCGACCACGGAAATGACGTTGATAGTTTTGTCTTCATACAACAATAAGAAATACACTAGCTTATGTCAAACCGGTCACAATGTTAGTGATGTATCCCACAAAATTATTGATATTAAAATCGCAAATGTCAATTTTTACGATTTTTAAATGCATTTTATGTTTTCCTTTTCGATTTTTAACACGCTGTTCAGAGCGTTCGTGTGAGTTTGTGCCACAATTTGTCTTTGTTTTAAATGGTTAAAAACGCTTTGGAATTTCAAAATTTGGCGTTGGCAAGAAATAGGCGTCTCTTCGTATAATCGTAAGTTAATTAACACGTACATTAAGAAAATTACTAATATTTCATTTACAGAGTATATTTTCAAGGTTAAAACTAAAGCTAAATTGTTTGCTGGATAATTGTATACTATTCTGTTTAATGAGCTTGAGTTAGAAGAAAAGCTTTAGTAAATGTAATTTGTATTTTAACTGTAATATTTTTTGTGTTCAAATATTATGTAGGATATAAGGGTGTTCAACACTAAAACACACAAGTATTCTAAATTACCCTAGAGGGTTAAGATCAGAAAATTTAAAAGTCAACTGTTTGCATTTTTTTTAAGTGTAATACCTTAGAAATATTCTCTGCAAATTTGAAGTAAAACTGTTAAATACTTTTCTAGTTATGCGATAATTAGCAAAGGGTTCGATTTCGATTTTTTTTTTTTAACAACTAAGTGTTGTTTATTCCGACAACCTGGAAAAAAAATTTCTGATTTTGTCAATTAAAAAACAAGACGTTTCCAATAGGCAATAGATTATCTATTAGTAAAACTATTTATTTTTGGCTGTTTGATTTTAGTTGAATCTCCAAGAACTAGAGCTGGTTACCGCAAATAACTTCGGTTGGAACTGGATCCAAATAAAAAACCTTAACAATGATTCATCATATTTAATGATGATTTGTTTTTACTTTAAAAAAATAAATTTTCTTACTGGCAAACAAAAATTATTTAAAATTAGTTTGCTCTTGAAGTCTCTTACAATACCTGACATTATAGAGTAGGGTGGCTCGATTCCGGAATTTTTTCGATTCGGGATTTCTAACAGTGCGGAGAAGTTGCCTTAGTAATTCATGATTCCAATGCAACTTTTTGTTTTGAGATCGGATTACATCTTCAACCCCAATGCCGGCCTTAAAATTTCGGAAATTCTCCTAAAATCGCGAAATTGTCTACCTAGCGCCTGAAGTACGCATCTTATGGCAAAATGTATAAAATAAAAGTTACTACTATAGAGCATAGCAGTACCACCTATATTCTAGGTGCCCTTCTTCTTCTTCTTGATTGGCGTAGWCACCGCTTACGCGATTATAGCCGAGTTAACAACAGCGCGCCAGTCGTATCTTCTTTTCGCTAAGTGGCGCCAATTAGATATTCCAAGTGAAGACAGGTCCTTCTCCGCTTAGTCCTTCCAACGGAATGTAGGTCGTCCTCTTCATCTGCTTCCCCCCGGCGGGGCGGGTACTGCGTGGAATACTTTCAGAGCTGGAGTATTTTTGTCGATTCGGACAACATCTCCTAGCCGCTGTCTTTTAATTCGCTGAACTATGTCAATGTCGTCATATATCTCATCGAATGCGATATTCGCCGTGGCCAACGCGCAAAGGACCATAAATCTTACGCAGAACTTTTCTCTCGAAAACTCGCAATGTCGGTCCCATCAGTTGTTGACATCGTCCAAGCCTCTGCACCAAATAGCAGGACGGGAATTATGAATGACTTATAGAGTTTGGTTTCAGCATAATGTGCCACCTACCAGCTCATAACTCACACGTCGCTTACTATCATAAAATATACAAAAAATATCACATAAATGAGTTTGCTCGTATTGTGATTTTTATTTTGACAAATCTGTCATGTTATTATTTTGGACTCAACGGATGGACCATCTGAGACGAAGACTCTGCCTTGAAAGAGATAATCTTCACAAAAAAAAAAAAAAAAAAAAAAAAAAAAAAAAAAAAAAAAAAAAAAAAAAAAAAAAAAAAAAAAAAAAAAAAAATGCCAAAGTATGTTCTCTCGAATGATAATAAAAAAGTCCCATTATATTTGAAGTTTCTGTGTTTTTTGCTTATTTTAAGTAGACGACCTCGAAATGGATCACCTTTAATGTTCGTGCCGGTTTTCTTTAAAAATTTTAACGTTTAATTCAGAAAAACATGTCCCATCTGAAGTCAGAAACCTTTTTCATATTCGAGAAATTTAAGAAAGTCAGCCCAGAATAGTTGAAGCTGAGCCGGCAGCCAAGAAACATGCCAACTAGTGCCTCATCTCTAACCAGTTTTTTACGGCAATTTAAAGAGTTGTTGTCGGTAGCGTTAATAGTTTCACTCGTTTTTAGAAACCCGTACTACAATACGCTCTACTGATCTCACCAAACTCCTTGACATCATAGATATTCGGCTTTGACACTGATTTGGAGAGATTTCACAAATGATCTTTTACGTTTAGGGTTGTCGTAATGGATCAATTTTTTCACACCAGGCCCAATCCGAAGTAAAAACGACTTTGTTTTTAGCGGACAAGCAGAATTTCTGACATGCAAACCCGCATTTCAACGTCTCTTGGAGTATGTTTACGCTTCAAATGAATGATCGTGATCCTAAGTGAATACTTTTTATACCCTGAACAGGGTGTATTAAGTTTGCCACGCAGTTTATAAAATCCAAAAAGAAGCGTCGGAGATCCTATTAAGTATATATATAAATGATCAGTATGTTAAGCTGAGCCGATTTAGCCATGTCCATTTTCTCTTCAAGAAGCTGCACAATTGTCGAAACAGCCGATATCGGATCACTATAACATTACAACATGTTATATACAAACTGAATGATCGGAATCAAGAGCTTGTATGGAAAACTTTTACATTTGACGTGAGATCTTCATGAAATGTGACATGGATTACTGATTAAGGTAATAATATAATCTCCGAAAAAATTGTTCAGATCCGATTACTATAGATTCCATAGAGACGGAACACACAGTTACTAAAAGAAATGCACCTGTAAAGGGTATATTAGCTTCGGTGCAGCCGAAGTTAATGTTTTTCTTGTTTTAATAATCTTCAAAAGTTCTTCCCAAGTAGACTTTTGAATAGCATTTTATCAAAGTATACTGATCAGAAATGTCAAAACCATAAATTCACTTTGAGTGAATAAAATAAAATAAATTGTGGGTGGCATCAGTTTCCCTTCCCTCCTCTTTTTATTATTCTTTAATTTTGAAAACTTAAGTTTACTATTTTTACAGTTTAAAGAAAACAAAAGTAAGAGCTTTTTGACACGGAAAGAAGAATTTCTCTACCAAGAGAAAATAGTAGTGCGGACTTCAGAGGACATGCTAACGCACGGTTGCACTGCAGGTGTTACTCTCCTACGCTTGGCGAATCGAAGATAGCTAATATTAAGAATACAAAAGTAAGATTTCAGTATTTATCATAAGTGGGTTATAATGGACTAAGAGAAAAATCCACTAGCTTCCACTTGTCTTTTGCTGAAAGTTTGCTTCCAATAATCATTGTTATAAATTTTTATTCCATCAAACTTTTGTAAAACCTTCTTTACGTGCCTAATGTCCTAAAGTGGTAGATATGCGCTGATTTCACAGCTAAAAAAATATAAGTTCCATGTGATGCCAACAAAGAAAGCTATATTACTTAGCCTTGTAGGCTCGAGAGACACGCATAGGCGTCAAACCACGTCAAGCGGTCCACGAAAACTTCGAAAAATTACCGATTTTGAAAATTAGCAGTTCATTAGTAAGGGGACCAGGCGCATACCCCGTGATATAACTATTTCGTCAACTCTTTTTTTTTGTTAAATTTATTGAAAGTAGAAATTTAGAGCATAATAAAATGTAAAATTTTTTTCTCATAAACTACTAGAGATAAATCGATGAAATTGTGAAAAATTTGTGTTTTGTGATTTTGTGAAAAAAGTCAATATCTATGGAATAGTATGAATGAACAAAAGTTTTTTTGCAGATTATTAAAGGTGAATATTTTCCGCGTTGTGTCACATACTTTTAAATTTTTTTTAGCGTGAAGAACACTTCAAAAATTTCAATAATAAAAAAAAATTACGTAAAACATTGTTATTTAAACAAAAGATCCATATATAATATAGCACGAATGTTTTTCTTTGACTTCACGAAATTTCACGAATTCCCTCCAGTAGTTTATGAGAAAATAATTTTACAATTTTATTATGCTCTAAATTTTAACCTTCAATAACTTTAACAAAACAAAAAAGAATTTTTACGAAATATTTACTTATATCACGGGGTATGCGTCTAGTCCCCTTCCTATTGAACTGATTTTCAAAATCGGAGATTTTTCGAAATTTTCATGGACCACTCGACCTGGTTTGACCCATAGGCCAATTTTCGTGATTTGCAAAGCATCTTATTTCAATCACGAAATTTTTAGTGTTTTTATCTGTTGCAAAGTTTAGTAGATGTTTTTGACATAGCAATGTTGCTCACTGTATCAAAAAAAMAAAAAAAAAAAAAAAAAAAAAAAAAAAAAAAAAAAAAAAAAAAAAAAAAAAAAAAAAAAAAAAAAAAAAATAAAAAATGATCAGCTGACTTGACAAACTAATATTGTAAATAATAATGTCGGCAGCACAGTAAACTTGTCTCATTTTCGTGATTTGTTATGGTTCACTGCAACAAGGGTAATAGATACGTAAGCATATACAAATGTATGAATGAAAAATGAAAATAAGTTGATAAATCAGTAACATAATGCATTTTTAAATCGCAGCCGGTCAAAGCGCCGCCAGACAACGGATAATGCTTTTTATCATTTATTTATTAGGTGGGAAAGCCAGTAAATAACGGCTCGTATGCAAATTTGTTGTCAAGTGGGCGTCTGTGCTGAGTTTTGGAGTTTGCACCGAGAGACGTTTGATATATGCACGCAACAAGTGTAAATTTCCACTTTTAACACCGTTATCATTTATAGTCCTGGGCGCTGTAACAAACTGGCTTCTTTGTGATTTAGTGAAATGTGTGAAAAACTTGCACAAATTAGTTACGCCAAATTCATTATTAAAATATAGCGCTAATTGGCGTTGTTCGTACAATCTTATTAACGCTCGAATTTGATGTGTTTATGTGGTTTATTTTGACTTGTGTTCGGCCATTACCACTAACATTAAATACAGGTATATTCAGTGTAAGCAAATACATGTTTGAATTTTGAAAATAATCTATCAACTCAATATAAACTGAAATGCATTGTAACACACATTAGTTAATGAAATCGAGGCGTCGAAAGCTAGAGCTTTTCACCAAAAAACTTATTGCAAAAATCACTTTATTGCAGCTGTTGCTAAGGGGTTAGGGGTTGTCCGAATTAAAATACAAAATATTGGTTTTGTCATTGGAGTTTCATTTGGACTGACTCCGAACAAACAGTCATTAGTTTAAAAATTAATATATGTGACCTGGTCTACGGAAAGGGGGCTTAGGTGTCAAAAATACAAAAAATCAATTTTCACTTTTTAGTTGATTCGGATGGAAGATGAGATTTTTAACAGCTGTTTCCCAGAAAACTAGTTTTCGCACGTTAGCTCCCTTTTCGTAGACCAGGTCACATATACTATTTCAAATCTGTCAAGTCAAGTCGTATGCATTAAGATCTAAGATTTTAATTTAATAAAAAAATATTTACATTTGTATTTTTTTCATATCTCTGACTACACCGAATTGTTTAATCACTAAGTAGTTTATTTTTCATCCACTTAAATTATTATGTACGAGATGATGTAAATTCGTTTTATTGAGTAAATGTATTTGATATATGTAGGCCCATATATGTGGGAAGGAGTAACTTGAAGAAAATAGAAAGTCAATATAATTCGCTGTTATAAGCCTGATATTGTTATATTTCTGAGATATCAACCTCCTCTCAAATTTTTACAAATCCGTCATAATTTGTAATACTTAAATGATTATACATATATGAGTTTTCTTTTGTTATTTGGGGATTAATAGTAGTTGCACTATTCTACGCTCGAATCCAGTCAAATATCGGAGATTTAATGTAGATAAAAAAATTTAGTTGGACAAAACACATTTAAGGCTGGAACCCCTATGAATCTGTCACTCCTGCAAAAGGTCCACTGCACTCTTTTAACTAACTCACTAAAGTTCAGTCATTCAGAACGAAATTGTTCGCATAACAGGTAACCAGTGGGCGTCTGTTCCAACTAGCAAGTTCATAAGGCTTCTAGTGAATACACAAGCGCCAATTAAAGCTACCCGTAAATATCCGCACCACACTCTCAGTAAGTAACTCGGTAAATATCATCTGGTTAACCAGTTATAAGGAAATAAAAAAGTAGACGAGCTGGTCTGCAGTTGAAAACGCAGCTCCCTAGGCTGGCCCAGACTATTTATCTCCTTCAAGGTTGGAAGCAATGGACTCTAGAAGAACAAATCAGGCCTTGGAACACTAGTAACACAGGGCATACCACAAAGTTACTGTGGGTAGTGTTGATTGTGGGCAGGGCAAAAAGTAATATTGTAGAAGTACCTTACAGATCCCACCTTCACAAAATTGGAAAGGGGATTCGGCAGAATGCAGAGCATGCGCTGAGGATGATGAGATGCTGGAACATTTTGTAGGAGAATGCCCAGCCTTCAGCAGGATGAAATGGGATACGTTCCATGACTGCCAATGCTCCACCAACTTAAGAGATATTAAGAGAGAGGTTGGAAAAGGTTTTTTACAAAATCCACTGAGTTGCTAGAAAGGGCTTAATTTGGTTGCCTACGGTTGCACAATGGGTCTAATGATGATTTCAGTGCGGTCATCTGCCATCTGGCACTTATAGGTAACAATAGTTAAGAGAGCAAAATTATAGTTATCTCTAGTATAACTAGAAAAAAAGGAAATTGAGAATATGTTAGGTTTCTCAATTTCTCAAGGAGAGGCTAATAATAAGAATTGTAACCTTTGCCATCTCATAAATTAAATTAAAAGTTTTTCACGTTCAACTATGCTAAATAACAGTCCCAGTCTAAACAAGTGAAATTAACATTAACTTAAATCTATTTATTCGATGGCCCACAAAGTCACGTAGTCTCTTCTCAGCCGATGCAGAGTGCCTACCCTTCCAGCACCACAAATAAAGAAATCGTTAGCGCTCATTACTTCTGTCGTCACTTGGATCGGTGTAATTGAGCAATTCGCAAATTTTTAGAGTAAGCTATTAGTAATTTAAAGTGGAAGCAATGAAAAATGGTACGCAATATAGTAATGTAGACGAGAGTGAGAAATGAAAATAATAAAAATCGAGTCATTAATTTACACTACAGCTATGCTGCTTCTGTTTTGTTCAGTTTCTTCACACGCAGCGTCGAGTGTGTTTATTTAACCCACTCGTTACTGGTGTTGTTTGACTTAGCTGTGAAGCTGGGCAGGTGGATTAGCCAACGAAAGTGAAATAATATTTGTTAACCGCAAAGGCACGCATTTGCAGAAGCGCACAGGGTGAGCCACTATCTGCCTTCGATTATTCTTAGAGAAGGAATATCACACTAAAACTATTGCTGTTGCGATTTGTCGCGGTATTGTTGTCAGGAAGAGCGAAAATACATAAAAATATAGTTATGTAAAAAAAATGTATTTCCTTTTAAAAGAGCACCCTTTATCTGAACTTATACTTAAAGATATGTGTTCAAGCCAATAGTGAATGAAATTGAGATAAAACTAAAAATGCACACACATAAAACAAAATGAATTTTAAATTTTGAGACATAGGTCTGGTATCTGCAAATGGTAAAAATATAGTTTGAACATACAGGGACCACTCGAAGTGTAACCGTTCGCGCAGCTGTCGCACTTTGCAGAATGACAGTTCGGAGTATTGTGTACAAAAGCATTCAAAAGTGATCAGCGCTAGAATTCAAACTTAATATTGTGATTGCTATACATTTATTCGAGATTTAGCTGGAAAATGAAAGCCTGTAATTGTTCGTGAGCTCAAACACCTTCATAAGTATAAATTTTTTGTTTATCGCATTATCACTCGTTACAATGATACTGGTAGCATCGCAAAACGGCATGGAGGTGGTCATCAAAAGGCTGCAGCGTCACGTGAGATGGTACGGAAAGTGAAGAAGCTACTTGAGCGAAATCCACGACGAAGTGCCAAACAAATGGCTAAAGAACTGAAAATATCCGACCGCATATTGAAAAATGAGCTCAAAGTCAAGCCTTGCAAGTTCCAAAAGGCCCATGAGTTCACACCGAAGAGGCAACCAGTAAGACGTGAGAGAGCGAAGCAGTTGCTTCGTTTGGCCGAAAGCGGTCAAATTCTGAACATGGTGTTTTCTGACGAAAAAATTTTTCCAATTGAGCAATTCGTAAACTTTCAAAACCAACCGTTCATACGAGAATCTAAGTCATCGGTTGGCCATCAGGGGGCAGCAGATTGGCGTTCTCCAATTGTTTTCATCGAACCTGGCGTCATAGTAAATGCGACATATTATCGGGAAAGTGTTCTGGAGGCTGCTTTGAAGCCGTGAGCAAACAAACATTTCGGTCGCACATCAAGGACATTTGCATAAGACTCAACACCGTTTTACAAGTGCGCGCGAGTGAACCAAGACAGGCTGAAAAACAACGTTCCAAACTTCATTACGACCACAAAATGCCTCTCGAATTGACCAGATGCGAATCCAATAGATTATTCTCTTTGGGCCATTTTGGAGAGCAAGGTCCGAAGTAAAAAATACACCAGTCTCGAGGTGCTGAAGAAAGCCATTGTCCGTGAGTGGGCCAAAATTCCGGCAAATCACAATCGGGCAGCTTGCGATTCGTTTTTTTGACCGTCTCAAGGCCATAGTCAAGTCAAAAGGTGGTCATATCGAGCAAAAGTGGATTGATCCTGAATTTATGATTATTTTCATACATTTTGTACTTTAAATTAAATAAAAATAATTTTCCAAACCGAGCTTTTTTTAATTGGTTACACTTCGAGTGCGGAGGACCCGTAGAGCATTTCCATTTTATAAGCAAACAAGAAAAAAACGTTCGTACCGAAGCTAGAATACTATTCACGAACAAACAATCATTCTATAAAAGCCATATGAAATAGTGGTCCGATCTGCAAAGTTTCTTCAGACATTTTAGACTTGCCTTGAACATCAGTTCTTGCCAAATTTTGTGAAGATATCTTCTCACATAAAAAAAAATTGATTTCTATCTATATGGTTCGATTTCAGAGGCTCCAACAACACATTCTGGGAGAGAAAAGGATGTGTGCAAATTTTCAGTTTAATTCTCAAAAATTGAGGAACTAGGTCGTTATAGACATACAGACAGAATAGCTAAATTGATTTAGGTCGTCATGCTGACTATTTATATATATTTTGTAGGGTCTGTTCGTTTGTGATCGGGCATCGAGCAAGTGGCACATGTTCGGCACTTTAAATACTCCTATATATTATCGTTTCAAATAATTTTTAGGTTGCCGTTTTATTGCAAACTTCAAAAAAGTAAGGCAGGGCTAAGTTCGGGTGTCACCGAACATTTAATAGTCTTGCAACTTGCAAAGACTAAAGACGTGGAAATTTCTTCAGTTACTGGCAAAACTTTATATTAAGTATCGGCTTTGACATCGAAACAAATTTATCTGTATTTCCAAGATTTCATAAAGTGCCTCACATACAATCTCCAATCATATGGAGTATAGTCAGTCGGAAGTTCGAAAGTAATGATATTAATTATATGGGGGCTATGGTTAAGTTTTCGGCCAATTTCATTTTTTTAGGCACAAAGATATATATTTATAATATTATATATGGATTACGGCAGCACATTTTTCATGCGGTAGTGAATTCCTGATATTTCAGCTATAGGAATTTTTCACCGCGTAACATGTTAACAGATTACACAGCGAAAAACTCACTATTTTTTTTAAGAATTTATTATTTTTGCAACGAAATACTAGTCAGATGTAAAGTAGTAGAAACTGTGGAAAGAAGTAGACATTTATCGAAGCTTATTTGTTTTCTACTCGGTTTAAGGGACAATATTACTTCTAACAGTCAATCAACAGGTCGCTCAGTGCTGCTGAGTTTGATCTTGAGGATAAGAAAACGTCAGTAGAAATGTAAGGTTTGAGATCGGACCAGGTTGAAATCGCATAAATGGTTTTAAAGACACCAAGAATAAAAACGGTTTAAGTTTTATGAAAAATGTTTATTATTTTATAATATAAAATAAAAATTTTATTATTTATGATGCATTTCTATATGTATTTTTTCTATCTTTCCCTGGTTTATTAATTATTATGCACTTGGTCTACCATTACATAGGGTCTAATTGATAATTCAGGTGTTGAAGTGCGTTCACAAGCATTTAGACGCTTATTAAACTGAGTTAAGTGACCATTTAAAAATTGCCGAAACCAAAAAACGCACACAATTTTTGATTTGCTTTTGTCCTCTATTCCGCATATCGCTTTGCCCTTACAAAACTTCAGCAAAAAGTTATTCCAGCTATGCGACTTCGTAAGTATGGATTTCGTTTTACTTTAAACTTGATTTGGTGCCTGAACGAAAAATACAAATTCAAAATGAAAATTCCAAATCAGCCTTTCCATTTTGACCACGAAAGCTACACGAAGAAACCGGAATGCCAGTACACGTATGTATGTATGTACTGGGCAGACGTGAGCCAACACCGGCCAGCTCATTATTGCCAATGTAAAGCAGCAAGAGCCAAAGCAAAACATAAACACGGATTGAAAGTGAGAGTGAGAGTGGGAGCGTCTGGTGAAGTATGTGAGTGAAGGCGAAAAGCTTTCGCCAGTGCGTCGGTTGCTGGCTGCGTGTTGGACGAGTCGATGATGGCCGTAACGATGACTCTGCAGTGCTTAGGAAATGCAGCCAAAGAAGAGTTTTGATACTACCGATCATTGGCCAATGTGCAGCCGAGAAGTAAACACGCGCGGGTGGCGTTGTAGGCAAACAGAGAAGTGGCGTGTGCTAAATAAATCAAAATTAGTATAAGAAACAGCGAGAAAAACAAGATACATAGTGAATATACGTAAAGTGAGTTTAAAAACAGCGCAAAATTATAATTGAGATTAAACGTAAGCGTAAAGAAAGGCGTAGTGCGAGTGATGACAAAAAGTAACAACAGCAACAAAGTGTAGTGCTCTGCGCACAAAGTAAACATAAAAAACAAACTAACGGAAACTTTTTAAGTTTCGGCAACATAATTCGAAAAAAGTTTCGGAAATTTGACTCAAAATCACTTTTGAATATCACGTGCAACATTTTACTTCCTTTCGACACCACTTGATTTAACAGTAAATTGCGTGTTTTCGCGAAATCTCTCAAATTTAAATACTAAAATTTTCGGCGTTACGTCGCTTGCGCGTCGCGTGCGTGACCAAATCGTGGTAGGCCTAACAAGCGCACACCCCAAAAATAGAAATTGTCAACCATTAAACGGTTTCAATTTAACGGCGAGTTACCGCAACACGGAAGGAAAAACCGTTTAACGGCGCGACAAAGCAGGTGGTGTTATTGAAATATTTGTTTGTGTACATACGGGAATACCTTGTTTTGGCGCAAAATCAAAAACTATGGACGGAGTTGCTGCTCAATACTTTTAGCTTGAATTAAGAAGGTAAGTTGGTGTGGTCTCTAAAATGAGGATTGGACTAATATAACATATGACTAGTACATCTAGCTTAACGTTGCCAAATCAGGAAACGAGCAAAGTTTTTGGGCTGATATAAATCAGTGTCCGTTCCGATTACATTAGATTTAAACATCGTGAGGGAACGAACTAATAAGTGAAAAAATTGTTTTTGGTTAATTTTATAATTGTGTGTTAATCTACCCCACAAGTCATTTTTGTTGTTAGATTAGTGCAGAGAAGCTTAGTATATAAAGTTGCCCTAACAGCGGCATGTTGAAATGCCCTCTTCCTCCTTCAATTGCTTTGCTGAAAACTAGTAACAAAAAGGTCGCAGGGGGTGCCTTCTGGAAGTAGTTTTCCCTCAAGTTCATTTGGATGACTGGTCATAGCGGAATCACTAGAAACTGTAAAACTAATGAGCTAGCAAAAGAGGGATTGAATTGTTCGCTCAGAAACATTGTTCTCTAGGATATGTTGATTAAATCGTGCTAAAACATTTGGGTAATTCTTCATTTCTCTGCCTATTTTAGTAGCTCTGAAAGCAGTAGTTGCTGTTGGGCGGTCTGAACTTGACGCACTCTTTCTAGTCCACTATTTGTCTTGCAATCTTTTAAACCTTCTTGGATTTTGGGCTTGCTCCTACATTATTTTTCTGCGATTTTGCCCACACTAAACCATTTAAGTAATCCTCAATGTACCATAAATCTTGACTAAAATGCTTTATTGAGAATTAAAATGATGGAATTTTACCTTATTTTATACTGATATTTATAAAAATCATTTAAAAATTGTTGTCTTATTAAAAAGACTTCATTCTGCTAGCGAAACAAAAGCTAACATACATATTTGAAGAAGATACTATCTTTCTTCCGAAATCTCCAGCACAATGTAACGTATCTGCATAGGAAAACAAGAAAAAACGTTAACTTCGGTTGCACCGAAGCTAATATACCCTTTACAGGTGCATTTCTTTTAGTAACTATGTGTTCAGTTTATATGAATGCTATATGCTACAATAATACGATCCAAACAATTTTTTCGAAGATTATATTATTACCTTAAGCAGTAATCCATGTCAAATTTCGTGACGATACCACGTCAAATGTGAAAGTTTTCCATACAAGCCCTAAATTCCGATCTGAACAATTTCTTCGGAGATTGCATTTTTGCTTTAGAAAATAATCTATACCGAATTTCG
>NW_017535519.1:1337251-1367616 GCF_001853355.1 Bactrocera latifrons | reverse complement strand
TAGGCTATAGTTAACCGATATGAACAATTTCTTCTTAAATTACATTTTTGCTTTAGAAAATAATCTATACCGAATTTCGTGAATATTTTTTGTCAAATGCAAAAGTTTTCCATACAAGAACTTGATTCCGATCGTTCAATTTGTATGGCAGCTTTAGGCTATAGTTAACCGATATGAACAATTTCTTCGGAGATTACATGTTTGCTTTAGAAAATAATCTATACCGAATTTCGTGAATATTTTTTGTCAAATGCAAAAGTTTTCCATACAAGAACTTGATTCCGATCGTTCGGTTTGTATGGCAGCTATATGTTATAGTGGTCCGATATCGGCAGTTCCGGCAAATGAGCAGCTTCTTTAAGAGAAAATGACGTTTGAAAAATTTTCAAAACGATATCTTAAAAACTGAGGGACTAGTTCGTATATATACACGTACGGACGGACAGACAGATATACATATGTATATTTATATATACACTTTTTATGGGGTCTCCGACGCTTCCTTTTTGGTGTTACAAACTTCGTGAAAAACTTAATATACTCTGTTCAGGGTATAAAAACACGAACAACCGCATTGTTCCTTCCGCTTTGTCTTCAGAGACAAGTTCAATGCACTTGCGTAACGATATATCTCGTATCTGTTTTGGTATTACAGCATGTAAATTCAATTGTGACGGTTGGTGTGCAAAACTATCATTGCGACACTGCAAGTGCCTCTCCCAGCTGTAAGCAAAGACATACTTACATACATACATAAATGTAAGTATATAGACACAATTATACGAATATATATATATTTAAGCAACAAATGCAGAGGAAATGCAATTGCATGTCCAAACAATGTTGAAATTCGCGAGAAATTATTAGCAAAATAATACAAAACACATGCAACCTATGAGCAATGCCGCGCATGCGTAACTGCAAAAACATGTTTAAGCACAATGCGAGTGCATTTAATGATATAATTTGACGTAACTAAACAGCTAATTTAAATGCAAATAACTTACTAAGTAGCTTTAGCGTATTTAACGCCACTCTGGCAACCCCATAGTTTTGTTCAAAGTAGTGCACTCGTTTCGCACTGTTTTGACAATGCTTGCAGGCAGTCGAGTGAATCATTGCTTTAGCCGATGCTTTGTATGCAAAATGCAGCTAACGGGAAGTAAGTGCAGGCAATTAAAGCTAAGCCATAAGAGTCGTTCGTGATTTGGGTGGGTGAAAGCGTGCCCAATAACCAATTGATATTTTATATATTTTTTGCATTGCATCAATACTAAAAGTGAAAAATGATACCCCAAAATTTAATTACCATTCTAGCGCCGCAACACAGCAAACATTCCAAATATTTACTGAATTATTCACCACACACAATGTTGGTCTCGCTTTCTAAGGTATTTTATCGGCATTGCCTACTCGACGCAAATCGTATTTATCTGCTTTCATTCAAATCGCACCTTATTTGTGCGGCAAAGTGTAAATTGCGCGTACATCACACTTTCATAAAAACATTATTTTCTACTTTAATATTTCTTTATGACCACGCAAACGTTAAATTATAACGGCATCGGCATAAACGCCCAAGAGGTCGGGTCTAACGGCGTGACGGCCACACAAACATAAAAAAACATAGTTCATCTCCACTAAATACTTGGCTTTCGCCATAAAATTAATAAATGTATTGAAGTGTCTATTACTTTTATGACATCAATTATTGTCTGGGTGAATTTTGATGTTACATAATGAAGTACCAATAACCAAAGAGAAATGTATGCTAAATATAATAACAAAGACTGGCAAACGAAATAATGTCAAGTGTTGTATGGCTTCAAAACCGAAAGAGCGATGCGGAGCAAAAGCAAAGAGTATTTGAATTAGAGTTGCCATATTTTAGCATTGCGAAAAAAATCAAGGTAAGAGGTTAACTTTGATTGTACCGAAAATGTAAAATACCCCTCACAAATACAAAAAATTCCATACAAGCTCCGATCAGCGGTCTCTTTGACAGCTATATGCTATAATGGTCCGATCTGAACAATTTCTTCGGAGATATTAATCGATAATAAAATCGTGAAGATAACCAGTCAAATGAAAAAGTTTTCTATACAAAGTCAAATTATATGGCAGCTATATGCTATAGTCGATCCGATCTGGATTTCTTTGGAGATGTTAATGAATAATAATTTATAAAAAATTTCGTGAAGATTGTTTTCCATACAAGCTGATGGTTCAGTGTGTATGGCAGCTGTATGTTATAGTGGTTATATGTAAACCTTCTTAGGTTCTTAGAGTTACAAAAGGCCCATGATCTCACACCGAAGCAGCAACCAGTAAGACTTGAGAGAACGAAGCAGTTGCTTCGCTTGGCCGAAAGCGATCAAATTCCGAAAACATTTTTCCAATTCAGTAATTCGTAAACTCTCAAGACGATAGGGTTTACTTGACCGACCGTTCATACGAGAGTCAAAGTCATCGATTGGCCACCAGGAGGCAGCACCTGCCACAAATAATGGTTTGGGCCGCTGTCACCACAGATGGGCGTTCTCCAATTTTCAGCTGGCTGTCATAGTAAATGCGACATATTATCGGGAAAGTGTTCTGGAGGCTGCTTTGAAGCCGTGTACAAACAAACATTGCGGTCGCAAACCATAGACGTTTCAACAAGACTCAGCACCGTCTCACAAAGCGCGAGTGAACCAAGAATAACTGAAAAACAACGTTACGAACTTCGTTACGACCGCACAATGGCTCTCGAATTCACCAGATGCGAATTCAATGGATTATTCTCTCTGGGCCTTTTTTTAGAACAAGGTCCGAAGTAAAAAATACACCAGTCTCGAGATGCTGAGGAAAGTCATTGTCCGTGAGTGGGCCAAAATACCGGCAAGTCACATTCGCTCAGCTTGCGATTCGTTTTTTTGACCGCTTCAAGGCCATAGTTAAGGCAAGAGGTGGTCAAATCGAGCCAAAGCGAATGGGTCCTGAATTTATGATTATTTTTACACATTTTGCACTTTAAAATAAATACAAATAATTTTCCAAACCGCATGCCGGACCATGTACATAAAGCTTAACCTAACTTAAAAAAGTAAAAGCAATCATATTTTTTTTTAGGTTCTGCTAGTTATTAGCACCAAATAACATCAATTATGTCTGAACTTGGTATTCACGCAAAGCTAATACGGCTATGTAAGCTGACGTTGAACAATACCAAAAGCTCTGAGATCGAGAAGGACCTATATGAGCCGTTCGATTCCAAGCGACTTCTCAGACAAGGAGACTACTTATTGTGTGACTTCTTCCATCTATTGCTGGAGACATACAATGCGCCGATGATATTGATATCATTGGCCTCGACAACTGCGCCGTAGGTTCTGCTTTCTCCAGTCTCAATAAGGAAACGAAGCGTATGGGTTTGGATAACACGAGATTTCTCCTGTAATCAAAAAAAAAAAAAAACAAAAAAAAAAAACAGTCATCGCACTCGCGATGCCGACACATGAACGATGACAACATTTGATGAGTCGGCGTTATGTGTATTCGAGTGAAAAGTTTTGAGGAAGATTTACGGTACTTTGCGCATTGGCAACGGCGATTAGCTCAGTGGAGGGAATTATGAGCTGAAGGAGATATGTATACGACGACATGCACACAGTTGAGCGAGACAGCGACTGCGCTGGCAGCCTGTGAAAATAAGCATATGTATCTTGTCTTTATAACGAGGTCTTGTTAAGGGTTTTGTTTTTGGCGCGAAGATCCTTTACTGGGTCTTTAAACTACAATATAAAAACATATTTGCTTAAATATTTCTAAAATACTTTCAATTCCTATACTTTCGGATTATCGCGCATGAATTCCCAATCGCATGAGATCATAGAAGTCTCATGGAATATAAACAGCATGCAATAAAAAATTCATGACATTATATGCACCACTAACATACATACACAAATAGTAAAAACAACATAAATTAAAATTGAGTTTAAAATTCATTAAATGAGCGTCGTGGGAATAAGATGACTGTGGATTTTGTAAATAAATGCAATTGTTGTTGCATACAAATGCAAACACATACTAAAACTGTGCAGCCATAAACGCTGTTGGAAATGTATATACAATAAACCGTTCAGTAAATTTTATGTCGACGAATCACTCTAAAAACAGCTGGTTAGCTGTTAAAGATGACACGTCAAAATGTTTACAGCATAACTGCGCGTAAGTTGTCACAGAGCGGGGAGGTGAATTTAAACAGCCATTTCATTCATTTTATAGTATTCAGGGTGTTGAAGTTCAACAAACCGGTTGCTACTGCCCGTTTTATTATGCAAATAAAGAAATATAAATGAATTAAGCGAAAAATATATCAATAGATAAAATAATACCAATAAAATCTTGACTTCGGTTGCACAGAAGTTAGAATACCCTTCACAAATAAAGAAGTTTCAATACCTAAACTTGATTTTGATCGATCAGTTTGTATGGTAGCTGTATGATATAGTGTTCCGATCCGGTACGCTAAATTCCTTCAGGTATTATAGCTTCGCCTTTGACAATAACCCTTGTCAAATTTCGTAAGACATGATATCAAGGTTTTTAATACAGGAAATTGATTTTGATCGTTCAATTTGTATGGCGCTATTTGATATAGTGGTCTGATATTGTCTGTTCCGGCAAAAAAGCGTGCGCAAAATTTTAGATTGATATCTCAAAAAACTAGACTACAGTTCATGTATATACAGAGAGACGGACAGACAGTGAGAAATGGCTGAATCGACTCAGCCCGTCAACCTAATCATTTATGTAGCATATAGTGTATATTTTTTAGGGTCTCTGACGTTTTCTCTGGGTCCTACAAACTTCCTGGTTAACTTGAGGTTATAAAATTAACAGCGAAGTATACTACTTAACTGATTTCGGTATTTTTGAGGGCTATAAACTTTTCTAGAGTGGCATTTTTCAACCCAGCCAGCGGCGTAGGCAAAGTACGATTTGATGGGCTATGACAAACAAGCTAACAAGAAATATCTGTGTGACTAGTGTACACGTATATCAAAGAGCGTGTCTTGCATTGCACTTCTGTGTACTATCGCATGAATTAGCTTACATAAGTGCAAGCGCAACTGGCGCAAAGTCGTACAATTACGGAGTAAAGTAATTAATGCTCTATTTTTGATTCGAAATCAATGTAAGGGATTGTACTGCAGTGGGATCAGTGTTTTTATTTGAAGGATTGCCATTCTGATGATGAGATGACGACTATGGTAATAGTCATTTTACCTTCTTTGCTTTCCTTCCCGTTCATTCGCAAAACGTCATTCAAAGCACGAGCCTCAGTCCTTGCCCATTCGACAAGTTACGCGTATATTCATGCGCGTCGTCTGCTCGAGGATACCAGTTACTAAAGATCCAAAAACATTCTATGAACCCACAAAATATTTGTGACAAAAAGTTCTAAGCAGCTGTGCATCGAAAGCTACAGAACGTTGGAATTCTAGCGAATCTTTGCAGACTGAAAACTTACTTGCGAAATGCGACTAATGAAGACTGATTGAATGACTTTGCTTTTCTCAATACCCATAGAGATGTTGATATTTCGAGCGAAGAAATTTTATGGCTTTTCATCCCGGAAAACCGGATATCGTTTTGTAAGCACCTCTTGTATTTTCGAAAAATTTTGATCAGTAAGAAGTATAATTCCGCTAATAATTTTGAGGAAAGCTATCGAATTAACAAGCTTTGGCCGGTTAAAGACTCGAGTCCATTACGGTTACATGGAGTCTTGGGCACGTCCTAAAATATCTTTATTAAATATTTTAATCTGTTACAGAAGGTGTTAATTTCGTGACATAGACATAGAGACAGTTAATAAGTCCCCTCTCGTTATATTTTATATACATTTTAAGAAAGGAAACTACGTTCCAAATGACTCAGAACAAGTTCTCGCTCAGTTAGGTTTATTCTTAAAAATATTTAGGTTTATCTATTGTAGTTGCTGAAAACATATCTCGCACAACATATCTAAATAAAAGTCTTTGGCGGTTTAAGAACTCGGATTCATTCTGATGACGGTACAGTTAAAATAACAAATGTCCGTTCGAAGTCAGCTTTGTTTATCTGACAGATAACTGTTTTGATATGTGTCAAGTATCCGTCTGGTAATAAAGGTTTGTCCGAAGTCAGTATGGTTTATCTAGTGATCTGGCAGATAACTGCCTAGATAAGAACCAAATATCTTCCAAATTCAAAGGCAAGTATGAGTGCAGCCCCTTCGTATTCAATCCAAACCTAAGACTTTACCAACCATATTTGCACTTTTTAGTGGCATCTGAACGATTTCAGGACTTTAAGAGTAGATTTTCTTTGGTAGAAATGCATTCAGACTCGACTTTAGACTAGTCGGTGTCTCTATCGAAGGCGATCTTTATTAAATGTTACTTAGCTTCCTCAGCTAAAGTGACCTCCGCGGCTGTAAAGTTAAACGTTAGCTATATCATCATCATCGGTTCAGTTTGCGGCATTAACCAATCTGATTTATGCTGATATAATTTATGTTAAATAAGTTCACAACACAGCCTCCTAACCTCAACGCTTGGCTTGTATTTTGATTACAAAATTCGCAAATCTCGAACACCTGCTCAACAGCGGAAGTGTTGCAATTTCACAAATTTTAAAAATCAAACGATATTATATACAAAAGCGTAACCTTACAGAGCTGTCTTAAAAATGAAAGTTTAACAACGATGTTGAGTGGGAAAAAACCTCAATTCCATTTGATATTTGCAATGCGTTAAACAAATATATATTTTATTGCAAAAATAACAATTTAGCTCAACCAAAGTAATTAATTCAGTACAAATATACGAGTTTGTAGCCGAGCGCTAGGTGCCGCGGCGCACAACAACATGGCTAAGAGTCACGAGTGGGCAGACAAAGTTGCGGCAACATTGCCTACACAACTACACAACAGACGCAAAAATGGTATGTGGCAGCAATTATCACACACTATGCGCCGATATGGTGGCCGCGCATGCGCTGCGTCGTCGCCGACTTGGCGTTAAACGAATGCGCCTGCCACACGCGGCGATCAAACAAAGTAGCAAATAAAATAAAAGCAGCGAAATAAAAGCAAAAAACCTGTCAACGATATAGACAGCTGCTGCTGCTGCTTGCCTGCAACGCTTTCATGTGAAGACATCGGTTCTTCGACGCGGCGTAGCTTTGCATGTCAGCTTCTGCGACGTCGAAATGGTTGGGTCATTTTGTTAGCCGCATTGTCTGCGGCTTTGCCAGCTAAATATCCGCTTACTTGCTGTTGCTACTGCAGCGGCAATCGTTGGTGTTAGCGGCGCTCAGTTTCAATTGAGACGTTTAGGCGTGCAGGTCGTATACGTAACCCGAAGCGTTTGAAGCTTGCGCAAATTGCAATTCAAACTGATTGTATACAAGTTTTTCGAAAATATTTCGGGTAATAAAAAATAATAATAAAATGCATTGGAAATAATTCAATTAAAAATAAGATTTATAACTGTTTGATAAGAAGTTCGAGTGTGTGTGTTGTTTATGCGCTCAATGCTCGCTTATAATTTTCAACTGTGCGTTAAATTCATATTAATAAAAGCGAATTCGCTTGAAGTTTATGCGATTTTCTTATTTGTGAAGTGAAATATTTGGTTTTGCGGCGATAACTGTTGATTGTGTGTGCAATTAAAGTCGCCGATTTCGTCGGTGCAGTGAAATTTAAAGTTTTAAATAAAAATTTACTGAAAGCATTAGTGGCAATCATAAAATATTGAGAGTAAACTGTTTATCAACTCGAGTTGGTTGAATTTATTGAAGTTTTTCGGACTGTCTATCTAAATGGCTTAATACAAAAATTAAAAATACTTGTGGTTGACAAGTTGTTTTTAAATATAAAACAAGTAAAAGACATTAACCGAAGCTTCACAGATTTTTTTGATTTTGTACGCTCAGTTTTCACGGCAGCTATACGCTATAGTGGTGCGATGTGAACAATTTTTTCGGAGATTGCATTGTTGCCTTGGAGAATAATCCATGGTATAAAAAATATATTCTTTAGAGCTCCAAATTTTTGCAGAAAATGCGAAAAAATATTTCATCATTGTTTTGACAAATTTTGTGAATTCCAGTTTTTTTGTTTTGTTTTTATATTTAAATGCGAAAAAATATTTAATCATTGTTTTGACAAATTTTGTGCTTTCCAGTTGTTTTTTTTTTTTTTTGTTTTTATATTTAAATGCGAAAAAATATGTAATTATTGTTTTGATAAATTGTGTGAATTCCAGTTCTTTTTTTTTTTTTTTTGTATTCTTCAAATTTTAGTTTACAGGAAAACCAATCTTTACATCCATAATGCTTTCCAGTTATTAAACTTCTGAGTTTTATTCTTCAGACTTGGGCGGTATCTTGGCCTCAGGCGCCTATATAGCTGCACCAACTTTAATCTTAGCTCAGTTCTTTACAATTTTACATGATCTTTCCAAGCGCAGCTTTAACCAATTGTAATCGCAAATATTTTGCGCATGAGTTTATCGGCAACAACTCATCATAAACAGCCATTTGAGGACAATTTTTGTACTTGAGGGTATATACTACTTAGGGGCATCAACACATGCCAGAATTCCATTTGGTGAGCCATAGTTCTAGTGTATTTAATTGCATTTGCAGTTTTCTTGAAGCAGTGGTAGAGATGCTTCTAGCAGTGCAATATCATCTCTGTAAGGTTTGCAAGGAACACAGCAGAACAGTATTTATTATTTTCCGTTACATCAGTTATAAGGTGTTCTATTGCATTGCTTCATTGTGTAATTATATTTGCTAGAACTTAACTGTTGATTCGGAATAAGTTGTTTGTCTTCCAACACCTTCAAAAGCCTTCGAAAAAATATTCTTTCGAATACTTTTGAGATAAAAACCAGTAGACACATTTTTTTATATAAATTTTTGGGTTACGTGAAAATATTACTGAAACTGCAGTTTGCTATATAACTTTTTTCTATAGGACTCGTAGATTTGCCGGAAATTAGAAGATCTACCACGTCCCTAAACTGCCTATTCGCGACCACAGATCGCCCGTAATTTATTTTTAATTACATTTTTTTATCTTATCTTTGGTTTCTAACGGGTTTTACCCTACTACGAACTTCTTTACCATTTTCAAAGGAGTTTGCACTGGTCTAACAGGACAAAAATCTTAAAATACTTTAAGGCCAGGGAAAGAAACAAATTTTTATGTTAAGCAGAGAACTGGTGAATGACAGAATAATTGAGAATTACCTCAAATTATTTTTATACTGTTAAAAAGACAGATAATATTTTTGCATTAATAAGTCTTGAAGACTAGAAAGAAAAGACATTTTTTTTATAAAATTTGGTTTTATTATTCAATATATTTGGCAGTCGAAAAAGTCTTTTCGTATTTCTAATCAAATTTCAACTAATTTTTTTTTTATATTTATACTAATAAATATATAAACAAAGAGACTCTGAAGACATTATTCAATCAGTGTAAAGCTTTCATCAGTGTAAAGCGAAATTTCCAGAACGAGCGAAGCGATACAGCAGCGTCTCCGTAAACTTCACAAATTCCATTGATGGCTTGCGAGGCATTCTCCCTTTTATAAAACAAACATTTCAAAATATAGCGAATTTCTTCATTATTTTTACTCATTTTTGAACAGCTGCAAAATTTTTCAACTTCTCCGAATCGTTTTTGTTTTCGTCAAATAAAGCTTAACGTTTCCAACACTATGTATACGACACAATGTGATCGGTAGTACTGAGATATACGACTGCAACGACATCCATTGACAAAATCCGAAAAGACTTTTCGTCTAGCCAATGGTTACCTTCGAGAACGATACAAAGATTATAGCGATGATACCATTTTCAATACTATTTTTATTATATAATTTGTCTTTAGCCTCAAAGCTCAAACTGTCGATTGCACTCCGGTATAAATGATGGAGCCATGTTTCATCCATTGTCACTTAACTACGCAAAGGGTCGGATTTATTACGACACTCCTCAGTATTACTCATTCGTTGTAGTCTTTGAGGGATGCTGAACTCGCTCAGCACCCTTCTTGCACAGAGCTTTCCCCACCAAAATATTCATTCACAATATTATATGTTCAAAAGTTCTTAGGATATCTTAGGAGTCTCAGCTATCGCTCGAACAGCTTCACTTTACGTTCATCCAAAATCTTTTCGTGAACTTTTTTGGAGTTTTCATCGGTAGCAGCGTCTTTATGGCGTCCACTGCTGTCTTTGCTATATTGTGGTTTTATAACATTTTATTTCTCAGATATATTTATTGATTATTCACCAAGAAGTGTTTACTCCGTATGTGGTACTTTGCAATTCTCAACAGGCTTATGCAAACATTGAAATTATATAGTGTTAAATTCCAAACTTTTTAAAAGGCAGCTCTACTGCAACTCTACTGCAAAAGTATCAGAAATGTACATACGAGTATAAAGACTGGACAAGTTCGCGATTTATGGCGCACAAAATAAAGCTACTCGCGCTTCGCTCAACCAAAGACTACTCCACTTAAGCGATAGCAATTCGATATGCAATAATACTATTGAAAACTAAAGCAACGCATTGACGTTCAATCATTTTGGGGCAAGTGACTTAGTTTGCCTAAAAGAGCGTACGTCCAGCCATTTACAGATGCGATTGCGTCAAAAGATGTCGTTCGCATGTATCACCTTACAAAGGAAATTTCAATGCGATTTTGTAACTTGCTGCAGCACAGTTGTCGTGCTGTAATGTTGTGAAGATCGAGAGTAAGAGTTAGCAGCCAATGGAAATAAATAATTAATTCGTGTTTTCCCAACACCGGCAATAAATAGTGGAAAACTGCAAAGCTAACGCAAAAGAAAAGCGAAAATGCACCACGTAAAATTATTTAGCTGGTAATCTTGGTATTGCAGTGAGCTGTTGACAGCGCGCTCTTCCGCATGCGCAGGCGCACAGCACACATGCGCATAGGTATGTAAACATGTGCGCTCAGCTTGGAGACACGGGCACAGGAAATTCGAGCACAACCAGCAGTCAACGAGCTGGACAAACGAACGGACACGCTGTGGCAGTGAACTTGAAAGACGTGCTCCCTCAGCGAAATTTCGCAATAAAACAGAAAATATTTGACAAACATAAAAATAACGGTACCCAAGCGGCATGTTGACATAAAAAAGTATTCAAAATAAATATTCAGTATATAAGTAAAATTTTATCTCTCATGCGTAAAAGTAAAAAATTAAGAAATTATAAAAATAATATTAAACAGATACGGAAGCGCTATGTACGAGTCTGACCGAATGTAGTGTAAAGAAACATTAAGTTTGGTTACAAATACAAAAGTTTTCATAAGAGTTTGATTTTGAAAGGTCAGTTTGTATGGCAACTATATGCTATAGTGGTTCAATCTGAGCAATTTCTCCAAAAATTGCTTTGAAAATAATATATGCCAAATTTCGTGACGATATCTTGTTGCAAAAAACAAATCTCAGCAATTTCTAAAAAATTGCTTTGAAAATAATATATGGCAAATTTCGTGACGATATCTTGTTGAATAAACGCATTTTCCATACAGGGACTTGTGGTTGATCAGGTTATATGGCAGCTATATCCCATAATGGTTGAATATGGACGGTTCTCATACATGCGTAGCGTTTTGCGGAGAGATGAACATGTTCAAAATTTCAGATCGATATCTAAAAAACTTACGTAATGCAAAATCGCCTCACGGCTTAAAATATTCGAGGTTATGTTTTCAGGTTATTTAATAAAAATGACTTGTACACTGCTCGACATATTTAACATAAAGTGTGCTACAATAACGAAATTCATTAGATGTAGTATATGAGCGCTGGAGTAATTTTATATATATAAATATACAATAAATGGTAAAAAGTTAAGTTCACTTAAGTTGCCTAGGCTTACATATTGATCGATAACACTGGTCAACAAATTTGTAATTTTTCTTTTGTCGCATGACAATTCATATATTTATATTAAATTTGAAATATACTACTAATGAAAAAAAAAAATGCACACATCATGCTTTCGTGTGACTTCAAAACATATATTTTCGTAAAAAGTACAAAATTCAGCCCCACTGACAGAATTTTGTCCTAATATCTAATACATACTCATTACCTTCTTGAATATTTTGCTTCCGGTAGGTCCCTTTCAAGTCTCCAACAATTGTCTGCTAGCATTCCTGCATTCAATTTCCTTTGATAACGCTTCTCCGTTAGGGAAATGTCTTGATAGAATCTCTCACCTTGTTTGTTACTCACAGCACCCAAATTTGCCGGAATTAAATCCAGTTGAAAGTCCAGCATATGTATTTTCAAGTCATATTACACCCCAAAGATTAAAATGATACCATAAATTCATTTATTAAATCCTTGTAATTTTCCGCTATATGGTTACCTAGTAAATTTTGAACAACATTCACAAAAACATTTCCAGGCGAGTTTTTCCTGATCACTCAGTTTTTCTTCAAAGCTCTTATCCTCCATCAATGGTCGTATTTGTGGGCCTACAAATATTCCCTCTTTGATTTTCGCCCCGCTGAGTTTAGGGAATTCCTCTTTTAGATATAAAAATCCATCTCCATCTTGGGCATAGCTTTTACAAAATTTTTTATCAGCCCAAGGGTCTTATCAGGTTTCACTAGATGATCATTTTTAACATTTTTATGGCCTGGCGTTAGTGATTCACGCTTGAGCCACACTTCCTTTGTATAGTGACTTTTTCTGTCTCTACTGTCCCATTCACAAATAAAACAGCAAAATTTCGTATAACCAAGCTGTAGTCCAAGTAAAAGTGCAATGACTTTAAAATCAGAACAAATTTTCCAAGCGTGTTTACTGTATTCAATTTTTTAAAGTATAAATCTGATATTTTCGTAAGCCTTTTTCATATTAGAACCATGAGCAATCGGCACTGAAGGAAGTTTGTTTCCGTTATGCAGTAACACTGCTTTCAAACTAGTTTCTGAAGAGTCAATAAATCATATTAGAAATTTAATAAATTCATCACAACAGGAACGTAATTACAATAGACTAAATCACCTCCTTCAGAAAAGTAAGGTTTCATTTCATCGCCACGACGTCGAAAATAAGAAATCTTTGTACCACGAGAAAGTAAATTCCAGTGGTTTAATCTAGACCGCAAAAGCTCAGCCTATTTTTTAGACAGATTCAGAAATTACGTTGCGTCAATAAGTGGGGTTCTTTTGAAATTGACGGTTCATAACTTGAGTCACTATCTTTAGATACCTTATTATGCTGACTGAGAACAAATTACGGACTAGAATTGGCACTTTTTGATCGATTTGGAGGCATCGGCACTGGCAGTTCGGCACTATGTAGGATGGGTCTCTTGGCCGAAGACAAGTTTGGATACTGTATAGTGTGTTTGGATTTGGTAGTAATACCTTTTGTTTGAGTCAAACAAAAATAACAATAACTTACATGGTCAACATAAATAAAAATCATAACAAAGTTCATGTGACAAAAACAGTGTTTACCAATGTAGTCAAGCGGAAGTTCTTTTTATTAGATATACGGGGGGTAAAGGAAGAATGTAAACGATTTTGCCCAAAAAACGAAAACGCTCTCTTTGCATTTCAATAATAAATCTCACAGAATTGAAATAATTTTTGTGGAAAACGTTCAGCCATAAACATTAGGTTCCACGTAATCGGTAATCGGTGTCTGGCGGACTTAACAAGTTAGCAGATTCGAAAAAGGTACTATTTGTGCAAAATTTTTTTCGAAATTGCTCTCAATTTACACAGGCGGTGCAAGTTTTACAGTGACTCCTATGTAACTCTTACCAACTCGGGTGTAAAATTAATTTTCACACAAGTTATCGCACCAACAGACGGACGGATATATAGCCGCTCAGAATACAAATTGTATTGTCAAGCTGATCATTTATCTTTATCTTTATATATAAAAATCTTCTGACCGTGTGTTTGTAAATGAACTGCTCCTAAACGGCTGGACCGATTTTGATGAAATTTTTTGTGTGTGTTTAAGGAGATTCGAGAATGGTTTAGATTAACAATTTGGCACACTGGAAAATGTTTTTTTTTTTTAATTTATTTTTAATTTTTGTAATTAATTGCTAATTTGGAGTGTTTTACATTGGATCCGATAGATTGCGCTACCATCGCAGTATCCAATATGCAAACCTTGAAAAGCGACATCTGTAGAACAATAGCCTGTTTTCATAATATGGACAGGGTTATTCGTTCTTAAGTAATAAATTGGGTGATTCAGCACACCTATGGGTAGCCATTACATTTTTTTCATACCTGTTAACTATTAGATACAACAAAAATGCATAACAAGCGTCGTCAAGGCTTTGCGTATACTTTGTTAGATTATGGGCGAAGGACGCAAATGCATTCATAAAAAACTAAACGTGATATCTAGAATAAAAATATAGCGGCATAACTGAAGTGTTGATAAAAATGTCTATTATAATTTGAGATATACAGCAATCTTTTCGAAGCATTACACAGAGCAGTGTAATACTTAAACGGTAACGATGCAGTGTATATATTTCAAACTGATCTTTCCTAAAAAATAATAAAATTGCTAAATATTGGGGTAGTGAAATAGAACTGCAACCAAATGCGCAGTGCAATGAATTAAAACTGGCTCAGTAATCATTCAATGAATAGTATACCACGGGCATCCCAAATGACTGAGGCCATAACCTTGCTAGCCGATTTTTTATCTTGCCACGCAAGAGAACCGTTTCATAATATGCAGTCCACTAGGCTGACGATTCACTTCACTGGTGCACAGCCCAAATTCAACAGCATTTTCATCCAAAAACCAATGCTTTCTTAACGCACGAAATGCTTTTTGATTAATTTTTTTGTACACTAACACAAGTTGCTTCACCAAAAATGCGATATCTCCTTAACTAATAGTTATAATCTAAATAATAGAAATCAYGTAGATGATATTAGTTGTACTACCTATGTAACAGCCGCAGCAAAACGTGGACGGGTCCTCCAGTATATACATATATAACTATATGAATATCGATTTTAAGCGTTATAAGAAAATAAAAAAAATGTTGCGAGAGCATAAAAATAAGACGAATATATTTCTCAATGAAAATGAAATTTGAGCTGGGGCGCGAAAAAATACAGCGCGCTAAATGAGACCACGCACACAGCGCGCGCCAGTTTACAACAAGTACGTTGCTCAAGTCTTTTGTTTATCAAGTGCTGCGTGAAGTTGACGTTGGCGGTGGCCTGCGCGCGCTCATAATGTGTACAAATGAGGCAATCGATAACGCTGTTAGCACCGTTAGTGTGGCTATTGCCGCAAGCAACCCAGTGACAATTATGGCTGTGTTTATTGTGTTTTTCTTTATTGCTGTTGTTGATCCTCTTTAACCATTTTTTATGATTTTACAACTACTGATTGTTTACTTGAAAGGCAGTGCAAAACGCTGACTGCCGAAATTAACATAAGCCTATTGAAATCATGCTAGTTTTGTTATATTTCATTCAACACTCGCTGCTGCTGCTGCTGCTGCGCGCTGTTGGGAAATAACCACCAACGTCAACTCGGCACATCGACAATCCATTGTGCGCAGTACATACACACATATGTGTGAAGAGAAAAGAAAATATACCTTGCTTGGCCCATTTCTGGTTTATGAGTTTCTAATGAGGAAACGTGGTGTCTTCAATAATTTCGCTGCCTATTGCATAAGAGGCCCAGTTTGCAGCTCGTTCGCGCGCTTTAATGCAAATTCAAATTGATTTTACTCATGCGATGTTATTGTGGTGTTGATTAAAAAAACAAAATAAAAAAAATAAAAACAAATTATAAAATTATAAAAATAAAAATAAAACTACACAGGAGTTTTGCGAACATGTTGGCGTGCATCTGTTGTATTTTTTATTTAGTATTCATCGGCTGGCTAGGGAAGTCGGCACTTTTGTCTTTGTTTCAGCGCTGGCGGTAATTTTATTTTTGTTGGCTTATTGCACGCAATTAAAATAAGATTGGCATTTAACAAAAATTCGAAACAGATATGTAAATAGAGAATTTGCGGAAATACAAATACAATTACTTATGTGTATTTGTTGCAAATGTTGAAGAAAGCAAAAGTGAGTTGATATGTTAAACGATAAGATTACATAAGCTGTTAATGAGTAACATACAGTTACAGTTTGACTATTATGCAGTGAGTGCTGCATTTCTATAATGTAAGCCTAATATTTCACTGCTATTTTGTAAGGCTGCTAGTATATAGTTGCTGGTCTACTTGCGCTGGCTACTATAAGAAGACTTTGCTTTGCGTATGGCTACTGTTGTCGATACACATACACTGCACAAATACCATATATACACTGCTGGTCAATAGGTTAGACTCACGTTTACTTGCATTGCAAATGTTTAAATATTTATTATTCGAATGATGATTGAAATGCAAAAACAAGGACAAATTAATCATAATTTAATCAAATATTTATCCAATCTTAACAAAATTGTGTTTTTCAAACATTTTCTTAAAGTTACACAAGAAAGGTGCCCCTATTCTTGGTCATTAGGTATAAGATATAAGCTTTTAAATTTTTTATAAGAAATATTTTTTTTTTTTAACTTAAATTTTTAGTTCGTATAACTATTTGATTTATTGGAAATAAAAAAATAATAATTTGAGTAATGAGTACTTCCTCCTTTCTTAGTAATAACTTCATATATCCGGTCATTTATAGAATGATACAGGGCATGTGAGCAGCTTAAGGAAATCACCCTCCAAGCATCTTTAATAGCTACAGTTAATGCTTCTTTATCTCCCTATTGCTTTCCTACTTCGTATCCTTCCATGTTAGCCAGCCCCAAACATTTTGAATTATGTTAAGATCTAGAGACTAGAGTGAACAGGTCATGACATTAACGTTTTGACTCGAAATAAACGACTTTACTACCCGGGAGTTATGAATGGGAGCATTGTCTTGTTGTTGAGAGATCTCTTAATTGTGGAAATACGGATTCCAACAATGTTTTGAAGCGAGCGCCGTTCATCTTCTGATCGATAAAAACCAAGTCAATCGTTCCATAAAACGTGATGGCAGCCCACAGCTTGACTCCACCTTCTCTGCTGTGGTGGCGACTTAAATATAACTCATCTTTCCGCAAATCGTGCTAATAGTATTGAAAGTCATCAGGGAAATCTGAATTAAAACGATTTTCATCAGTAAATACCACTGAACGCCAATCATTAAGTCGAGTGTCAGATTTAACAGTCCACGTCATGTATTCTTTCGCGAATCGTAACCCTTTTTCTTTGCGTAAATCATTCAGAGGGGGTTTTTTCTTGATTTTTAAACGCTTTAGGTATTTTGAATTTCTGATTGTACGCTGAACAGTTGAAAGGCTTGCTTTTACTCCGGCTAATTCCTTAATCTTAGCTGCCGACTTAGTCGAATTTGAAGCAATGCTAACAATTTTGCGTACTGATTGTTCAGATAGGGCTTTCTTTTCTCCTTCAATTTTTTTTCCTATTCGTCTAGGATCCTTTAAATATCTATCAACGGTTCTGGAGCTGCGTTTTAGCTGTTTGGCGATGTTTCAACTGTATAGTTCTTTGGAGTGAAAAAAGTCCACTTCTTCACGTTCCACTAAGCTCAGAATAGTAGCTTTTCCCATTATTACTTTAAATGTAGCTCGAAAACAATGTATTTGTTTATATTTAGCAGTGATCCAAGTTTTTAGGAATGGAGTTGAAGTAGAAGATAATTTAGACGTGTTCTTGTTCGGACCCCTTCATATACCCAGCTTTCCTGAGGTACACTTCGCAGCAATACAACTGCCGTTCAAGTTTTATAGCAAGTTTAGCTTTCTCGAACGCCCTCAACCCAACGTACACACCGTAGAGCAGTATTGCTCTGATTACAGTTTCGTCCCCAAGCTTTACCATACAGCTCCTCTACAAAGACTTCCTTACCTGTCCTCAATAATTGGGCTCCATAATATCTTTCTGTCAAGGATACACCCTTAGACTCCGAAAAGTTTTTGCCTCAAGACCTCCTGAAATACCTTTAACAAAGTCGACGATCTTGAGAAGAATTCATATTCGATGATAAGCAGATAAAATATAATTTTTTAAGGAATAGACTGAAAATTTATTAGAACAAAAAGGGCTATCAGATCTTAAATAACTAAAAGCTTAAATTTCTTCTCTGTTTAAGAATATATAGAAGAAAGAGAAACTGGTATGGTCAACTAAATAGAGATTAACAGCTAAAACTTGTCAATCTCTGGTGAACTGAAAATGTGGCACATCCAGTTTGAAATGGGGTAACAAGCAGTTTATTAGTTTACTAAACGAAGGTTCCAGAACTAAAACCTGAACGACATTTTAGGTTGTCAGCATATAAAGAAAATATATTTTTAAGTTATTTATGCGAAAAGAATTAATCCTTATCTACATACTTTATGACATGTTTAAACAAAAATTTATTTTACTTTCATTGTAGCTCCTTATATTCCACCTAAATAAAATATGGGACAGGAGATATCGCAGCAAAAGAAATGCAGCATTATTAGTCGACACAAAACACACCAACAAGCACCACAATCTCTTCAACCACACCCAATACTAGACGCAACAAAAAATCCCAAACCTTCCACTACTTTCACAACGTCTAACGGCAAATACACTAGACACTCACAAGAATTCCAAAGCGTCTACGCACCTTCCTCGAGCATCTCGACTACCTCTTCCAGCTCAACCGACGACGAGCACTATCGCCTAAGACAGAAATACAATCTGAATAAGCAAACTTATGAGAAATTCCGAGCTTCGAAGAAGCTCAGTCTCATCAGCAATACCACCGATCAGAGTACTAGCACCAGCAATTCCGCGTCGACCAATAGCAGCAGCTCATCTACATATCAAAAATCGAAAACTAGTGAACCAACGTATAATAACATCGTGCGCAAACCGTCACAATATAAGCGCAAAAGTTCTTCGAGCACCGATAGTGGCATCTACTACGCCTCCTGTCATTGCGCCTCTTCCTTCTTGTCTTCATCAGCTACATCCTCTTCTTCGCTGTGCTCCACAAGCGCCTGTGGCTGCTCCACTTCTGCGGCATCGTCATCCAACCAATCGCGCAGCTCACTCGATCAAAAGAAAAACTATCTCTGCAGGCATTTGTACATAAAATCTTATCTAGATATTTTGGAGGAAGACGAGAAGGCGCGCGCTCACTTCAAATCTGCTAAACCGGGCGGCATACGCAATTACAAACCGAAGATTTTGGGCGATAGCGCGCTGTCAACCAGTGCACCACAGAGCACAGGATTTAGTATCAGCAGCAACAACTTGAAGCTGCGTGAGAAGTGTAAGGAGGATCCGTGGATTTGACAATTACTGAAAAATGGCGTTTGGCACAATGACATCTTTGCTTGGAATGATTCCCCTGTTAGCGATCGGCATGAACTACTATCGTTATCAAAGTATCGATCCGGAGAACAAAGTGCAAGAGCCGCAAATGGTGAGTAAGCGCCCATTCACGTACGTCGAAATATATTCCAACATATAATATTTCACTCTCTCTCACTCTCAATAGACGCGTCGCCAATATGACTTCATAGTTGTTGGCGGCGGTTCAGCTGGCGCAGTCATAGCCAATCGCCTATCGGAAGTACGTAACTGGACGGTTCTATTATTGGAAGCTGGCGGTGATGAGACCGAGATATCAGATGTACCCGCGCTTGCTGGCTATCTACAGCTCACCGATTTGGACTGGAAGTACACGACAACACCTTCAGCTACGCGTCAATACTGCCAAGCGATGAAAGGCGACCGCTGCTTTTGGCCGCGTGGCAAAGTGCTTGGTGGTTCCAGTGTGCTTAATGCTATGGTTTATGTGCGCGGTTCCAGAAATGACTACAATCACTGGGAAGCACTCGGTAATCCCGGTTGGGGCTATGAAAATGTGCTTAAATACTTTCTAAAATCCGAAGATGTGCGCAATCCCTATCTAGCCAAAACCGCATATCACGAAACTGGCGGTTATCTAACTGTGCAAGAGTCACCTTGGCGCACACCGCTCTCCATCGCTTTTCTGCAAGCCGGCATGGAAATGGGTTATGAGGTGCGCGATATAAATGGAGAGCAGCAGACCGGTTTCATGCTGACACAGAGCACCATACGCAGAGGTTCGCGTTGCAGCACTGGCAAGGCCTTTATAAGGCCCGTGCGTTTGCGTAAGAATCTCGATGTGCTGCTACACGCACACGCCACAAAAGTGCTCATCGATAAAAACAAGCGTGCCATTGGTGTAGAGTTTTTAAAGAAAGGGCAAAAGAACGTAGTTTTTGTACGACGTGAAGTGATATTATCCGCCGGCGCTTTGAACTCACCACAACTGCTGATGTTATCAGGCATCGGACCTGCCGATCATCTGCAAGAACATGGCATAAATGTAATATCCGATTTACCTGTGGGTGATAACTTGCAAGATCATGTCGGTTTGGGTGGCCTAACCTTTGTGGTAGATGCGCCACTCACGGTCACACGCTCACGCTTTCAAACTATACCAGTCGCCATGGAGTACATTTTGCGGGAGCGCGGTCCCATGACATTCTCCGGTGTGGAAGGTGTTGCCTTTCTCAATTCAAAATACCAAGATCCGTCAGTTGACTGGCCAGACATACAATTTCATTTTCTACCCAGCTCAGTAAACTCAGACGGTGGTGAACAAATACGTAAAATTTTAAATCTACGTGATGGTTTCTACAACACCGTTTACAAACCACTACACAGCTCTGAGACCTGGTCTATCTTGCCGCTGCTACTGCGTCCAAAGAGCACCGGCTGGGTGCGGCTCAATTCACGCAACCCGCTGCAGCAGCCCAAACTGATACCCAACTATTTTGCTCACCAGGAAGACATTGATGTGCTTGTCGAAGGGATTAAACTCGCCATAAATGTCTCGAACACACAAGCCTTTCAACGTTTCGGTTCACGACCACACAGCATACCATTACCGGGCTGTCGCCACTATGAGTTCATGTCCGACGCCTACTGGGGCTGTGCCATTAAACAGTTCACTTTCACCATATACCATCCGGCGGGTACGTGTAAAATGGGTCCCAGCTGGGATGTCACCGCTGTCGTAGATCCACGCTTGCGTGTTTATGGCGTGTCCGGTATCCGCGTTGCGGACGCAAGCATCATGCCAACCATCATGAATGGCAATCCCAATGCGCCGGTCATTATGATTGGTGAAAAAGCGTCTGACCTCATAAAGGAGGATTGGGGTGCGCGGCCGACACGGCGCTATGGCTAGGCCACTCAGCATGAATGTAGCCATTAGTGTTTTTTATAAATTAACCCTTTCGTTGTCCCATTTTGTGTTTTGTTAATGCTTTTGCAAACTATGTGACTAGTCAATTTTTCTAACATTTTTGGTTTTACTTTCTTATTCGTTCGCTTCGACAGAAAAACTATGAGTTTTGTATTTTTTATTTTAATTTGCGAAATCATTCATTATCGTTTAATTTTGCTTGCTTATAATCATTGATTTGCTCGTTGCAAATTCATCGCTGCCTACTTAAGTTCGTGCATATTTTTAAGGCTTACGCGCGTAAGATATAAAAAACAAATTGTGTAATATAGCTGTATATTTATTTATTTAGTTTACAAATAAAATTATCAGTATAAGATATAAATACTCAAAAGAACATTATTTGGAGAATTTTAACTGACGGTTTTGGGTATAAGCAGGGCAAGTGCGCGTTTTGTTCCACATGGGTGAAATGAAGACCAAAAAAGTGAGAGAGTTTCTGATGAAAAAACGAATCTCTTTCATCAACCACCTTGTATTTGTTTTTATTGAAATGTGAAAGATAACTCATACGGCCGAAATGTTGATATGTGCATTTTTGGTTAACATATTTTACTGACTTTTTTGAGTGAAGTATTAATCTTCTTTTAATCGAAGAGTAGCTTTGGCTTGTTAGAAGTTTCACTAAACGCAGACTATCAAATATTTATGAGTAAACTACATTGTCACAGCACTGAAGTCTGTTTTAAGAAGATACATAGTTTAGTTCTTAAAAGTTATGGGGAGTTTTTGTAGATGTCACTTCTAAATTTTAGCCACATTGCCGACAATCATGACCAATAACACATGCGTCTAATTATTAAAGAAAAACTAAGAGTTGGGCTAAAAAGTTGGTAGACTGATATATAGATGGTACTAATAATATAATATTAAAACCAGTCAGCCTCAACCTTTGAAAGATACGAGTACAATTTTGACAGTTGTCGAACTATAGTTTAAGATATATATATATATATGTAGCAACTTGTGTTGGTTAAAAAAAAATGGATTAAAACTCATTTCATGTGTTCTAAAACCCTGCTTTTTAAGGGAAAATACTGTTGGTGTCTAGGTTCGGATTGATCAATAATATTTGGACTCTGCTGCAGGAAAATTCACCGCTGAAAACTGCTTTGCTAAGTTTGAACGAGGCGAAATGAGCATCGAGAACGATGAAAGCGTTCACTAAAAAGGCTTATCAAAAAAAACATCAAAAAAAGATGCAAAATATTTTCGGATGCCCGTAAAGTAAAGTTGTTCGAGATAGCAGGCACTCTAAACATATCAGCTGAACGTGTACATCATATCATTCACGAATATTTGGGTATGAGAAAGCTCTGACCTTTGAAAAAAAAAACAACCACGGGTTAATGATTCGGAGAAATATTGGGAGATGTTCAAGCATAATAAGCTCAGGCTTTGCGTCTACATGTGACAGTAGATGAAACATGGCTCTATCATTTCACTCCGAAGTCTAACCGAGTGGACTGCACACGACAAACGCGCTGCAAAGCGTGTAAAAATGAAACAGTTGGTTATTTTGGGATGCGCATGGCTTCATTTTTATTCACTACCTTGAAATAGGAAGAACTGTCAACCACTATTACATATGGTAAATGGAGCATAATTGGAAAATAAAAAAAAAGTATTTCAACAAAATAACGCACCGTGTCAAGATATTGATTTGTGAATACGATATTGATTTGCGACACGTTCAAAATTGGGCTTCAAAAAGCTTCCGATCAATCCATCGTATTGTCCAGATCTGGTCCCCTGTGACTATTTCTTGTTCTCAGACCACAAGAGAAAGCTCGCTGGGGAAAAATTTTGAAGAGGTAATCGCAGAAACTGAGGCTTATTTTGAAACTTAAGGGCGGAGCCTGATTTAGAAGCTTCGAAAATCGATTATTTTTTACTTAAATCTCTTTAAAATTAATCTAAGAATATGTCCCCAAACTTTTAGACGGGAATTTTAAATATTTTCGAAGCTAGAAGGAAAGTAGTGACCGAACGTCTAGCAGATATCTATATGAGCGATTGGGCAGAAAGCGAAAACTTTGACGCGCGATTTCTCGGTTTTTCATTTTTACGATTTTTTTAATCTTAAAAAAAGCTAAACGTAGTATGGAATTGGGGCAAAGTTTATTATCTTTGTCATTAAATTATCTTCTATTTAAAATTAAACTAAAAAAGCAGGAAAAGTCAATTTTGAACATATTTTTAAACATAAACTAAAATTTTTCTAAAGTTTTACACTTTTTTTGGAACTTTTTTAGTTTAATTAGAAGATATATATTTTTTTTCAATATGAATACTTTTGAATTTTTTGTTTCCGATAGAAATTGCGACCTGCAGCCTGCCCGCCGTCCGAAAAATGCATATGCGAGATCCATCGGGCAATTGCTTCCCAAAGGCAAAATATCAAAGATTTCATATCCAAAAAATTTGTGAATAATGATTAAATATATAACTATAAACCCTAGAAATTTTGCTTTAATCACTTAAATCTTTACCTTCCAAAAAAATCCTCAAAAAAATCGATTTTTTGAAGCATCTAAACCAGGCTCACCCATTAAGACAAATGTATTATAAAAATGTTTGCCCGCTATAATCGTTGGATCGTCCTCGCTGATAACTATGTATATTGAATAACAAAATCATATTTTATCAAAAAATAAAATAAAATATCCATGTTAGCCTACGAACTTTTCAGCCTCCCCCGTTATGATGTTGAATTTGAAATTAATATATTGTCTTTTTTACACGTATGTAAATAGGGTTTACCAATCAGCCAGTTGATTTTCGTAGGCTTTTTGACAGCTGTTATTTAATTTACACTCAGTTTGGTTTACTTTTCATAATAAAAAGAGTTTTGTTCAATGAAGATGCTCACTTTTTGGTTGAATGAAAACTGAGCCATGATTAAGGACTTTTTCGTGCCTGAATTGGAGGGTGTTGATCTGGACGACCTTTGGTTTGGAAAGTAATATTAAGTCATGATTAAGGACTTTTACGTGCCTGAATTGGAGGGTGTTAATATGCAGCATCATGATCATGCAACCAACGAAACTATTAATTTATAAAAGTAAACTTTTAGTGAGCGCGTTAACTTGTGTCATGAGCCTGTGGCGTGCCTTGGATTTTTTGGGATTGGAGGAAGTCGCTTGTCTGCGCAGATAACCCGAAACTATTGACGTCTAGAAGGAGAATATGCGAAGCGTTATTTCAGATAAAAATTCCTGCAAAAATTGATAAAAATTAGGCCTATCGGCTGTAATTTATCCGAGCAAGCCACGGCGGTCATTTGATTGCAACGGCGAGTTTGTATGCCGGCTCAAACTTATACAGCCCGTTTAAGATATAAAAAATTAAGTACTTGGAATTACACTGACAACTTTATTAGCGTAAACAGAATATAAATATTCTCAACTAATAAAGGTGACGGATTTTTTGCACATTGGAATATTAACTACCTTTCAGAATTACAAAAAAAAAAAAATTATATTAAATACTATAATGCAATTTTCGAAAAAAATATGACAAAAATATTGTTTTGATCTTTATAATAGTGCAACAATGTACATTGTTATGTATTAATTCAAATTAATTTCTTGTATTATATTAAAGCTTTAATGTGTATACATGAACTAACAATAACGCCTAAAAGTAGGCAATGACTAAAAGAAGCTGGCAAAAGACAGTGCTGTAGTTAGAATATATACACTTAGGAGTCTAATGTTGAAATTTTTAAAACTCCGTACTTTTTTTCTTTTGTACCTATTTTTGCAAACAACTTCTAGCCTTACTTTTAAAACATACACTACACTAATATCTTTACAGCACTAATGAATAGCAAAAAAATCTAATTTGCATCTTTCATCAGGCCATTTTCTCAGGGAAGTGTAGTGAAAGTGTTGAATAACAAAGTTGTATGACTTATTTACAGCCATTGCTGTCATGCACACCTTCAGCAATGCGACACCCAGCATTTTAGCGACGGTCACAAACCCACGACTGACTAAGTGCCGAACGTTGTCGTAAGCACGTAAATAATATGGAAATACCCTCTTACCCACCATACACCGCACCCATGTGACATACAAATTTATAGCTTATTCAATTAGGAGAAGCTTTGGACATGCCCAAAGCTTCAGTGATGAGTGTTGATGAGTGCATTAGCCCAACAATGAGTGAAGAGTGAATATGACATTTAATGTTTTCTTTTCAACACATGTCATAAGTCCATAACGGTAATTAGCTAAGATGCTTTAGTGTTCGCAGCGTGACGGCAGAGCGACTCATTCTCTACAACATTTGTATATGGCGACGGTGTCAACAATTAGGTGTTGCTCACGTTACTCCCGCTTTTTCGAACGTATTCACCTTGACTCGCCTATATGTGACGGTTGTACGCGCTGCCACAATTTTTATCGCTGAGTTGAATAACTGGCGAAGTGGCTGGAATTCACACATTTTGTTGTAGTTCGAAGTTTAAGTGGCGCGTCGATTAAGTCACCAAAGATGGCGGAATTTCTTAAAAGTTGCGAAGTCTTACCTGTAAATACAAAGAAAAGAGAAATTGTATTTAAACACGAAAACACTGATCTATAGAAATAAATATATTTACAACAAAAAATAAGGGGTCTTAAAATTTACTTTATGCATTTAATTTTACTGTGCTCCTCCTCAACTTTACCAACTACCGCGTGCAATGTACTTCCGCAAAGTTTCGCTTGGCTCCCATTTTGCAGCCAGTCAACAATATTATGTAAATAGAAGTCAAGAGTCAAGCTATTTTCTAGCGCTTATGGGCTAAGTCCAGCATACGCGCAAATCAGTCAAACATCTTTAGTGCCTCGCGTTGCCGATCACTGCGCACAGACGAAGTAGTGCAACGGCGAAGACGTCGTAGCAGTCGTTGAATGACCGTTAACCGTGCGCGGCCAGCTGATCGCAGGCATCTTTTGTAGCAGTTGAAAGCGTTGCCGGATAATTGGTTGCGCGCCAGTTAATGAATCACGAATCAATCAAGCATTGAATTTAATGATATTATTACCGGTTCAAATGTTGCAGCACACTCATTCCCCATTAGGGGACTAAGCAGAAAATTTGCGCTAAATTGAAGCAGTGTCTACATGAATTTATCAATTTAAGGCTGCCAACAATTGTAGGTGGGCGCATAGTAAGTGGTAATTGTTAAATTTACGGTGAAGGTCTGTGGAAGTAATGGTGGTAACGAGAAGCGGAGTATGAGGCAGTAAAAGGAAATAGATGCATAAACAATAAACTAATGGATAGGTCTTCAAATAAGTCGAGCTGTAAAATATTTACTTTTTATTTTAAATTTGGTAGTAAAAATTTCACCCTTTTAGGAAAACGCGTGATGCGCTTTGGTGCTGTTCGAAATATTAGTTTGTCAAAAAAGTCTTGCGGTATTTTCGCTAGTTGGCGCTGAGAGCGCGTAGTTCTAGTTTTATTCGTCGCATCGGGTCATGTTGTACCTTTTTGGAAAGCTCATTTCACCTAATATATAATTCATCATGCCAAAACACTGGATCAATCGTATTTAGACACAAAATCGTGAAAATTAAAAAAAAAAAAAATACATTAACTTTAGCTGCTCTGAAGCTATAGTACGCAGAGGTGTATTTTTTTTATAGCTTAAGAGGGTGCAAAAACAAGATCTTTAACTTGATTTTTTTTACATATGGGGTATTCACAACCTGTCTTAAATCGTAAAGTCGTAAAATTTTAAATTTTTACACTTTTTTAAAAAAAATGTGTTGTTGGATTACATACAAAAATGAGTTTACACATTTACAATTCTCAATACTATGTTTTCGAATCGTTTTAACTTCTGACTTTAAGAGACATGTGAAAACCCTAATTTTTCTTTAAACAAGTGTAAAAATTTAAAATTTTACGACTTTACGATGCTCTAAGACAGTTCGTGAACGCCCCTATAGATTTTACATAGAAAGCTTCCTGCAAAATTACTTGGCGCTTTCAGCAAATTTTTTTAAGCTTTGCGTTGAAGCTTTTCATAAAATCTATCTATTCAAGTTTTACAATGAAAGCTTCTTGTAAACTTGCACATTACAGATTTCAAAGTATGTACATTAGATTTTACATTTACATTTAAAATTTCTCGGGAATAACTTTGTGCTTTCAACCATTTTTGGTAAAAGCTTTGCATTGCAGCTTTTCATAAAATCGATTGGAGCTTGAAAATTTACGATTATTAAAACATATTGAAACTTTAGACCACTCTTCACTGAAAGTTTCTATTGAAGCTTTCATAAAATCTGGTACTTTTCCATTGATAACTTCTTGAAAAATAGAGTTGCCAGCAATTTAGTGAAACTCAGTGAAATGTTTGCATTGTAGCTTTCCACAAAACCGAATCGAGCATTTATTGAAATGTTTTTTAAAAACATGCACAGTGGTGTATTCGACCACTTTTAGTGCAAGCTTTACATTAAAGCATTTCACAAATTGAGCGCAACTTTTATATTAAAAGCTTCTCGAAAAATATTTGCATTGCACGCTTTTTGAAAAATGAAATAATGGAGCCTTCAACTATTTTTCAGTGAAAAGCTTTGCAATGAAGTTGGCTTTATGTTTTAACAAGTATGGAAGGGCTAAGTTCGGGTGTCACCGAACATTTTATACTCTCGCATGATAAAGTGATAATCGAGATTTCAGGCGTGGTTGTGAACCGATTTCACCCACATGGGTACATGTCATCACGGTGTTAAGAAAATATTATATACCGAATTTCATTGAAATCGGTTGAGTACTTCCTGAGATATGGTTTTTGATCCATAAGTGGGCGACGCCACGCCCATTTTCAATTTAAAAAAAAAACCTGGATGCAGCTTCCTTCTGACATTTCTTCCGTAAAATTTAGTGTTTCTGACGTTTTTTGTTAGTCGGTTAACGCACTTTTAGTGATTTTCAACATAACCTTTGTATGGGAGGTGGGCGTGGTTATTATCCGATTTCTTCCATTTTTGAACTGTATATGGAAGTGCCTAGAAGAAACGAATATATACAGTTTGGTTGACAGAGCTATAGTAGTTTTCGAGATATGTACAAAAAAGTTAGTAGGGGSCGGGGCCACGCCCACTTTTCCAAAAAAATGACGTCCAAATATGCCACTCCCTAGTGCGATCCTTTGTGCCAAATTTTTTTAATATCTTTATTTACGGCTTAGTTATGACATTTTATAGGTTTTCGGTTTCCGCCATTTTGTGGGCGTGGCAACTTAACCTTCTTATGGAGCCAAGAAATACGTGTACCAAGTTTCATCATGATATTTCAATTTTTACTCAAGTTACAGCTTGCACAGATAGACGCACAGACGGACAGACATACATCCGGATTTCAACTCTACTCGTCACCCTGATCACTTTGGTATATATAACCCTATATCTGACTCTTTTAGTTTTAGGACTTACAAACAACCGTTATGTGAACAAAACTATAATACTCTCTTTAGCAACTTTGTTGCGAGAGTATAAAAATTTAGTTAAATTAAGGTAGTATAAAATGTTAACTATAGCTATCTTTAATAACTTTTAGCACAACGATTTTGTATGGTTTTAGTAAAGGCTGAATTTAAAATCGATGTTTTTGTTATTTGCAAAGCTTATAGTTATTAATTTCATTTTTATATTTACAATTTGCTTATGTAATTTTATACTATTTTTTAGATTGAAATTTTTTAATAATATCTGGCAACGCTACATGATATCTTTTATGTTTACGATTTATTGTTACATCAATAACTGCCGGAGCACTAGCCGAGTTTTAATGAAGAGACAGGAAAAAATTGGAAAAATGTTAAATAGCGGTATATGTTAATAAGCACATACACACATATGTTTATTTACATACATATGTATCTATACAAGTGTGCGAATTTGACGTAATCGAAACGTTCAGGGAACTGTGTATAAAAGATGAAAAAGAAGAGCACGGAACAGAAAGCAACAAACTAAAGCCTTGTCAATATGTTGAGAATGAAAACAAAGGAAATCCACATACACATACATAAGTATATCATCATATGCCATTGTTGCCGAACAAGTCGCTTTACCTGTTGTCTGCACATCCCGCTGCCTGGGAATTTGGGTCATTAAAAGACAACATCTGTCGTCTACCAAATAACTGTGTATGAACACAGCATCGCCGTTAACTCCACAATGTAAGCGATACAACGACGTAATGACAACAACAACAATAAACCCAAAAACTATAATAATACGCAATGCAAACAATAATCATGCATATTGTCGCGCAATCAGTGAGCTGCTAAACAAATGATTGCAACAACAGCAACACTCACGCACACGTATACACGTATGTGTAGCATGGCAGATTTACGTACGTGCCTTCACTCACAAACCACATTGACAGCAGATAACCAAAAGTCAACGAAACAAAATTATACGTACGAAACCGTAGCGGCTGCCAACGAAAAGCTGCTGAATAACCAAGTGCCTAGGCATGTAAGTATGTAATGACATGACGAAAATAACGCGCCAATTCGTATAAGTATGCTCTGTGACCCAGATAGCCGATTGCGGGTGCTGACTTCAACGCATCCATAAGTATGGTCTCGGCGAAAAGCCGGTTCAATGCAGCACCATCACAAACACGCTTGGACTTGCGAAAGTACATATTTATTTACATACGTATATATGTATAACACTAACATTTGGTAAAATACGTGGGTCACCGAATAGATAGTGGTTTCATTTTATATGTTTATTAATATTTTATTGTTATAAAATTATTGAAAAATATCTAATAAATAAAAGAAGTAGAGATCTTATTTTTTTAGTGTAAAACAGAACAAGTAAGGAAGGGCTAAGTTCGGGTGTCACCGAACATTTTATACTCTCGCATGATAAAGTGATAATCGAGATTTCAGGCGTGGTTGTGAA
>NW_017535519.1:1311620-1336706 GCF_001853355.1 Bactrocera latifrons | reverse complement strand
GTGGGCCAATTTTGCCCATCTTCGAACTTAACCTTCTTATGGAATTTCTTGCAGATATTTCGACAAATAATAAATAGTGGCCAGATTTCGGCGGTTCCGACAAATGCGCAGTTTCTTGGGAAGGGAATAACGTGTGTTAAATTAAGATCGACATCTCACAAACTGAGGCACTAATTCGCGTATATACAAACAGACAGACAGGTCGACTTAGCTCGTCTTGCTGATCATTTATGGTATATACATATATATTTTGTGGGGTCTCCGATGTTTCCCTTTGGGTGTTACAAACTTCGTGGCAAACATACTACTGTGCCCAAAAAATAAGGTGACATTGTATTTATTTTGAAAATTCTTTATTTATTCTTCCAAATCACTTTCATTTCCTTCAAAGTAATCCCCTCCCGATACAATGCGCCTATGCCAACGGATTTTCCAATCTTCGAAACACTGGTTGTAGTCACTTTCCGGGATGGCCTTCAGTTCCGTCTTCGCTGCGGCATGAATATTAGCTTAGTGAACAGCCAGAAGTCGCACGGCGCCAGATCAGGTAAATACGGTGGTTGCGGAATGAATTACGAGAGCAGTATGGGATGGTGCATTATTGTGCTGTAAAAGCCAAGAATTGTCTTTCCACAATTCTGGCCTTTTTAGGCGGATAGCGTTACGCAAACGAGGCATAACGTTCAAATAATATTCCTTGTTGACTGTTTGATCGGTTTGAAGGAATTCATAATGCACAACACCACGATAATCGAAGAAAACAGACCTTGATTTTGAGCGACTTTGGCGCGATTCTTTTGGTCTCGGCTCTCTTTTGGCACGATATTCGCTCGATTGATCGGTTGTTTCGGAGTCGTAAGCATAAGTCTCATCGCCAGTTATAATGCGTTTCATGACACCCTGGTAGTCGGAAAGCATCGTTTCACACACTTCAACGCGGCGCCTTTTTTCCAATTCAATGTTTTCGGTACCAGTCGAGATTTGACGCGCTTGAGGCCCAAAACAACCTTCAAAATGGTATTGGCTGAGCCTTTCGATATGTCCACTTCATCAGCAAGGTCTCTAATTGTTAATCGACGGTTTTTCAGCACCAAATCTTTGATTTGTTGAACGTGAGCTTCGTCGGTTGAGGTTGATGGTCGCCCTGAACGCTCTGTAGACAATTTTTTTAGACATAGCCTCATCACCAAAGGCTTTCTGCACCATTCTCAACGTATCCGCAGCAGAAAATTGATTCCGTAAACAAAATTTAATGCAAATTCTTTGCTCACCAAATTTCGACATCGCAAAAAACGAAAAATTCACTTTTAGCAGTTTTAGATAGTACTAACAACCTAAATAAAAAATAGTTCTCCAAAACCTTCGACGCGCGCAGTTTAAATTCAAGTGTCACCTGATTTTTTTTGGGCACAGTATATATAATATATATATACATATATATAATATGTAATCGACTTTTCCGTTATATATATATATATATATATATATATATATAAACATGTTCTGGGTATAAAAATCACCGAAATTTACTTGTTAGTTATTAGTTCACCTCAACATGGTACGAAGCGTAGCGCCATTAGCATCGGATCAAAAACCCTGAAACTATTTAATGGAAAAGTCGATTACATGGCTCAAACGGGCAACATTTTCTCACAAAAAATACATGGGAGCCAACTTCTTTACCAAATACGCTTCCTCTCAACAGGTAACACTGTTCCCGAAGCTTAAGTATGCAATCCGAGATTCGCTTAATCAAAATAGAGACCATAGAAGAAATCAACCTCACATAAAACATACGATTTTATATTTATCCTAATATATTAATACTAATATACTATTTATACTTACAACTAAAATATTTTATTGGCAGAAAAAAAATTTTTAAATTGTAATTTTTCATATCTCTGTCTACAAGCAACTCCATAATGAAATGCCGCAACCATACAATTCGATTAGAGAGGTTGCACGAGATGGTGTTTTTTACGCTCTTTCGCGCAAAGAACCTCAAGCAAGTGAGACACAATGAAAAGAGCAATTTTTGTTGCAATTAATGAATTCAGTTCAAGTACCACATGTTCCGGTTACTCAAATATAAGATCAAACAACACATGTGGGGAGATTCAATTGAATTTTAGATAAGATAGATAATAATTTGTTAGTTATAAAGTATATAAGGCTTGAATCAAAGATATTATTTCGAAGTAAAGAAATTCATAAAAGTATAAATTCGGTAATTTGGTGTATAAACAGCAGTAACCCTTGTAATTTGGCATGTTGTGTGGTTTTTGGTACGATTTAAAGTAATACCCTAGAGTGTGAAATGGTTGTGATGATTTTTGGTAGTAAATATATTTGCTTTTTTATTTATGGCTTGTAATGTGGTGTTGAAAATAATGCAGAACTCGATTACTGAAATAGAAACTTGTGCCAATGGCGACAACTTGCAATCTTGACCAATAAATGTGTAAAATGTCTGTTATGTTGGAAAGTATGGTGCAAGTTGAAACTTAGTTTGCTTTCAGGCCTAGAAAGCTATTGGCAGTTAATGGTTAAAATAATTAAAGGACGGTTATAATCTTGTCGAAAAAAAGTATGTAATAATTTGTTTATAGGATTTTAGTGAATATATATTTTTTTTTTGGAAATGTTGATGCGAAACATCTGGAAAAAATTTTCCAAATCATACAAAAGAAACAATAAATAAAAATTGAGAATTAAACGCTATTTTAACAATTTTATTGACTTATCATATCTGTACAAATTTTGATTATTATCGCTTAACTAATTATTTCCAAATAATTCAAAAGACAATGGATGTCGATTAGTTCTAACCAATATATTAAAAAAAAAAACTATAAAAGACTTCTATAAAAAAAAAAAACAACAAATTTGAAAGGTAAAAATATTCGCAGCTTTTGTTAATGAAAACTGGCAACATTGCTTCAAATTCTATTTAAATGATTCGCCATATTATTAGACCAGCTTAACAACACATATTTATCGTTATTCATAATATGCCACCAGAGAACTGAGTGTGAACCGGTTATTATGTTATAGAATCGAAAGAGGTTAAATGTAAAAATTATGTTTAAAGCAATATGCACCAGATTTTAGGTTAACACGGATCTCTCAGCCGACGGAGTGATTAAAAATATGACAAGTCTAAGACAAAACAGCTATGAAATATCAAAAGCCTGGTAACCGCTTTGTGGGGAGGAGAAAATAAATTAATAAAGCCAACTTGAATAAGTAAGGAAGGTCTACGTTCCGGTGCAACCGAACGTTTTATACTCTTGATTAATAAAAGCAAGGGAAATAAAGTATTTTATGCTGTAAATCGTGAACATGAGGATCGAAACTTAAGCAATTTTATATACTAAAATGTATACTAATACTATATATAACTCCTATACTATAAAGATACATAAGATTTGTAAGAAAAACGAAAAGTAGTATACGGAAGTTGGGATAGCATCGACAAAATTTTATCTATTTTTTCCAATACGACATACTGTTAACATGTAACATACTAAAAATTAATAATTTAGAGTAAAGTCAGTCGGATGTTCGAAAATCCTGATATTAGTTATAAGGGGGGTAAGTCAAGTTTTCTCTTAAATTTATCTTTTTACACACAAAGATACACTGTTGTGAGTAAAATACGCTAGCTCATATTCATTGAGATAACTCACATAGTGGCCGATATACGCGGTACAAAGTCATCCGGAAGTTCGATTATCTTTATATAGGTATATGGGGACTAAGCGAAGTATTGGTCCGTTTCAACTCATTTTTGACATACAGACATACCAGTGCCAAAGAAGTACTATCTCTGAATTTCATTTATATTAGGTTGTCAAAAAAGTCTTGCGGTATTTTCGCTAGATGGCGCTGAGAGCGCGTAGCTCTAATTTTATTCGTCGCATCGGGTTATGCAATACCTTTTTGGAAAGCTCATTTCACGCGCTAACACATGTTTGATTGATTGTCGTTTCTTTTAAGTCGTTCGTGAGTTATAGCGTCGCAAACATGGAGCAAAATAAAAAGAAAATACGGCATATTTCGCAGTACTACTGCGATAGAAGCAAAAATGCATCTCAAGCCGCCAATAAAATTTGTGCAGTTTATGGACCCGATACAATTTCCATTTCCAGCGCACAAAGATGGTTTCAACGTTTTCATTCTCGTGTATAGGTGGTCGAAGATGCGCCGCGCTCCGGAAGGCCTGTCGTCGAAAATTGCGCTAAAATCGCTGAATTGGTCGAAAGAGACCGGCATAGTAGCAGCCGTAGCATCGGTCAAGAGCTGGGCATGAGTATTCAAAAAAAAATTTTATGAACAATTGAAAATTCAATAAAAAAAATACCACAAAAATACCGCAAAAATACCGCAAGACTTTTTTGACAACCTGATATATGTATCTCAGACATTGACCGATATTTTCTAACAAAAGTCAACTACAGGTACCGGGATCTAAATATTCGGTACCTAGGGACTTAAACAGTTTTTGTTGGATTTGCACAATTTTTGGTCGTAAGGTGGCATCACTAAGGCCACTATTCGTGCAAAGTTTAATCCCGTTATATTAATTGCATTTTGATTTGCGTGCTAGAAACTGACCAAATCAAAAGGAATTTAACGCTTTTATTCTAATTTTTAATATATAAGATAAAATTATATAAAAGCTGACATAGTAAGGCTTGTTCATTTTCAAATTTTTCGGAATAGTTTCCGTTTTGTGCACTAAATTGGAACAATGAACAGCAGTTTCGGCATATTTTACTATCAAAACGTTCAACTGTCCAAGCAAGATGAAAATTATGTGATATGTACGGTGGTGTTGACCGAACGCCTATAACAAAATTGATTTGCAAAATTTTGTTCCATCAATTTTGAACTTGAGATTGGCCGCTCTAAGAAAATGCGAAAAAATAAAAGTCGCTGGTCGATGAAAATCTTCAAATAATAACTCGAGAGATTGCTGAAATGATAAATTTATCAATACCACAATCGTGCACTAAAAAAAAAATTACTAAAAAACGAAATTACTATAAAATAAATAACGCAACAATTAATATAATCGGCAGAACCGAAACTATTATAGTTTTCACAGGTCTATTTTTTATATCGTGATATTTATCTATATTTGGTTCGAGAAGTTTGTATTACAGCTATAATATATAGCCAGAATGAGCCAATGACAAGCAGAGAGAATCAATGAGGATCAGACAGAGTCATTAAGAACCAGTGAAAGACACTGAAAACCAGAGAGAAACAATGCTAACCGGGTAGTGCCAGTAAAAATCAAGAAGAGCCAAAGGGAACCACTGAGAGCCGGAGAGAGCCAGTGAAGGCCAACGAGAACCAGTGACAGCCAATGAAAAGCAGAGAGAGACAAAGAGAACGAGGGTGAATCCATGAGGACTGGGAAGAGTTAGGGAGAGCAATTGAGAATTTGGGAGAGCCACGGTGAAGAAGCGAGAGCCAAAGAGAACCACTAAAATCAATTGAAAAACAACAGAAACCAGAGAGAACCGCTGAGAGCCATTGAGAATCTAAATATATAATACCCCATCACAGTTGCAAAATATTTCTTAAAATATCTTGATATGGTAACCATCACCATAATGTCTAGGTTAAAAGCAAAGTTAGTAATTAGCATTCCCACTTTCATTCTGAACTACTTTACGAAGACATTAAGGAATGCTTGGAAATAAATTTCATATTTTCATTTACGCTTCATACCTAAGAAAAATTACTTCAACTTTTTACAGGAGTGCAAAATTGATGACAAATACTCTATTGGATTTAAGGCCATTGTCTCGAGCTGGTCAGTTTAGTTTTTCGATTAAGGTTTTTTCAAAAAAGCGAGTAGCCAGGCGAGATGTGCTTTTGATGTGGCTATCTTATTAGAAGATACAAATTTTCGCTAAGAATGTCAACATGTAAAGCATCCGTTATTCGTTTATTGATTTTAACAAAACCAAACCTTTTTAACCTATACCAAAATTTGAAAAACAGCCCCAAACCATGAGAGGAGCTCCTACATACTCCACTGATGATCGTATGCTTTGTGGTTTTAAGCGATCAAAATGTTTATACCACACTCGCTTACATTTTTTTCGAAATAGTTTTTCAGTTCAAGAATTCTTTCGTTCCCCCACTTGACGTTTTTAATATACCATTTATTTATTGGATTATCATAAAAGAAAAGAAATTATAGTGATTCAGTATGGGTTACTTACTTGCTATTTTATTTTATTAATTAGGATAACAACCAACTTCATATGTGTTGAGTAATTTTAAGTGTCGCGAAGTCCTAGTTCAAGTAGGCTTACCTCATCTAAAAGCTCAATTTTCTACATACACACACTTGGCAGTTCGTTCCTAACTATATTGAGCTATATACCTTACTATACCTTATTTTTCCATTTTTATGCTTTCTCTTTCTTTACTCGTATGTTCCCTACTTCGTGGTAATTTTATCATTCGAAAACCGATCATAACACAAATCACATTTCCTATATTATCCAACCTTCACTACGCTTTTTTACTCTCTTTTTCATGAGCTTACTTATTTTGATATGTTCGGGTTAAATAACGATAAAATACGACTGGCAAATTTCCGTTATGTCATACACTGCCATATTTTTTATGATTTATCGACATATTGAAAAGATTTGTATTGCTTTGATGAATCAAATCTAATTAGAGTTGTTGGTTTTCGCAATAATTGGAGTTGATAACTGGGGTACCGTTACATCCGCCTGTGTGTACTTAGATATGTATATAGATATATGTATGCATAATAGGTAATATGTATAATAATAGTTATTTATTTGTGAAAATGTATATTCTTATATGAAATATAATATATCAAACATTTTTCACAATCGATGGACCTTTTTGATATTTTTGATGTGAATTATAAAGCAGTTAAGCAAGTAACTTCTCTTCTACTGGGCGCCAGGCCACAAAGCCAATAGTAGACGAGATTGCTTAGAAGTATATACGGCTAACACCCGAAAACGTGATCAATATTGGGAAACCCATGCATTGTCTATAGAAGAGACTGTTGGAACATGATCGGAATACAAACGGGTCACTGTCTGGTGGCGACACATGCCGACGTTAGAAACGTGGAATAACACAAATTCTCTCGAACTCTTAGTTCAGTTGAGTTAGAAAAACTTTTTCCAGATCAAATATATTTCTCAAAATGTTGTTAACTGTATATGAAAAACTTAGTTATTCTTATGTCTAGTTAGTTGGTTAAGTCGTAACCGTAGAAATACAAATCTAATTCAACCCCAAAAAATATTCCAAAATCCTATTTCAATTCACCAGTCGTATAAAAAAGTTCAAGCAAGATTTCAGGTTTGGAGCAACTCGATTATTACGCGGCATACTCAAATAAAAATGTTCAACCGCAATGTTACATAAGCCCACACTTCTATAGGGCTGCAAACCATGGAACCTCGTAGCATCTGACATCGAAAAGCTTCAAGATTTCACAAACCGTTGACTTCGCACCATTTGCCGCATTCACTAGCCGGTCACTGTCTCTAACACGAAGTTATGCTCACGAAAATACCAAACACGCCTGTGGGTCGAAAGTAAAAAAAAAACAACTAGGGGCATGTCTCAGATGAGATCAACGCACCGCACTCGCCTAGAGTTCACAAGGTAGAAGAAACTTGGACATCGAATAATAATAACAAAAGTTGGATTTGTATCAAAAAAAATAGCACAAGATCGTAATAAAAGGAGCCTCATTCTGGTTCTTTGCTCTTCCGCGGAGCAAGAGCATACAATATGTGAAAACTTGGGCTTCGTACGCGAACAACTTTTGTTGGATTGGATTGGATTGTTGGCTCATCTTAAAACACCCACACAGCAGGTGGGGTCCACCATTCATCACCTGTCACGATGTCGTAGACGTGTTTCGAAACACCGCTATCGTATTTTGTCAACATTCCTCTCGACCAATCTATACGAGGCTTTTTTGAGCGATTGGCAAATTGTGTGGGATCCAACATGAATAAAATTGTTTAGTCAAATGTGAAAGCCATATTGAAAGTATGCTGGTCCGACTAATGACCATAGTTGCTTCAATCTCACGATAGGTCAGAGGATCTTGCAATACCATTTTGTGCATGGTTTCCAGAAGGCGAAAATGTAAGAGATTTAATTCCATTTTTTGGTCGAGAAGAATATTTTAAGTTACTATAAAACACTATTTTTTTTATGAATGATTTCAAAACAATAAAATATGAGTGAGGTTATGAGTCTAGAAACCTACTTACCTTTTGGAAACTTCAAGAAGAAATACTATATAAGTATATACAGGGTGCGTTCCAAAGTAAACACGACTTAAAAAAATACAAAACAAATGGGTTTTCGGCAAAATCAATTTATTCTAAAATAGTCTACATCTGCTTCAATATAGCTTTGCATGTCGAACGAGTGCCCGTAAGCCGGTGCAAGCCTTTTGAATGGCCTCTACGTCTGCGTAACGCTTTCCTTTCATGAAATGAAAATGCTTTTTCCGAAAAAGAAGAAGTCGCACGGTGCCATATCAGGTGAATACGGGTTTACTGGTTAAAATGTGATTTTTGGTCAAATAATCGTCCTTCGAATGTTGGATTCTGATCAATTTTCGGTCTTCGGTCAATTTGTGCGGAACAAACCGTGCACACACCTTTCGTAAGCCCAAATGTTCGGTCAAAATGCCATAAATCGATGTTTTGGAAATGTTCGATTGTATTTTCATGATTTCGGCTGAGTTTTGATGAATTAACGCACAGTTTCTGTGGAATTTCCGGTGATCCCGGATTTTGATTGTTATTTATGTCCTTACAACCACTTTGAAAACGTTGAAACCACTCGTGAACTCTGCTACGGGATAGGCAATCATCGCTACAAACCTGTTTCATCAATCGAAACGTTTCGGTAAAAAGTTTATTAATTTTAAAACAAAATTCAACGTTGTCTCTTTGTTTGAAGCTCATTTTCGCACCGATAACTCAAACATACTGACACTTAAAACGCAATAACTTCACCTTCAATCGATGAAATGTCATAAAATTCTCACTGGACAATCGCTAAAGCTACCAGATTCTAACGAAAATTCAGAAAGTTCTGTTTACTTTGGAACGCACCTTGTTTTAGGTCGGCACTTAAATTTAAGGCAAGTGTCTTTATCTTTTTAACAATTATTACATATACAAGTCAATTCGCTCTAAACCACACAAATCGCCACAAAGACCGGAAAGACAGAGACATCGATCTTGAATTGCTCAATGATGAAAATTAGAAGTAAATAAAATAGTCGACCGCTTTTATTTGTTTAGTGTCCCCTTGAAATTCGTAAAGACATTTGCATGTAAATTTGCAATATTTTCATAACATTGATCTTCGAATTCTTGCAGGCACTTGGACCCAGCGCTAATTGCATTTTCACGAACGTAAAACCATTATGTATGGATATATTAGGAAAACGCTTACGAAATTCGATAACAAATCGGCACCTGAAGCGCAGTTAGCCATAATCACTTTGGTTTTATTAACACAACCTTGACACATATTCACCATAAACAAAAACACATGCATATGAGCATACGTGTGTTGTTGTAGGTGCGAGCATTTGTGTTAAGCAGCAGTTAATGGCCGGCCACACGGTGGCCCGAAATGGGCGAAATGCCAAATGTTACTGACCAACAACCAACAAAAAGCGAAAAAGCAAACAAACAGCTAAAAAGTAAATAAACGATGAAAACATAATGAAATGAAATAAATAAAAAAACACTAATTTACAAGCAAACCAACCAAATCTAGTGGCTGACAAATGCCGGACAGGTTGCGCATTGTTTGTGGGATTTGTGAAGTGCGCCGACGTGATGTCGAGTGTGTAAGATGCGTTCAGATTCAGTTTTAAATGTTTAACTGCATGCACAAACATGCACACACGTGTGTATACGGGAATTAGAAGAGACGACTCGTCATACAGTAACTGCAGTGGCAACCATAAGCTGCAAGCGGCAGTCTATGGTAATATAATTGGATTTTGTAATAAAACTATTTTAAAAGTCAGGTGCGCGTGCGTATGCTCTTCTCTTTGCTTCTTGTTGAGCGCTGTGAATTACATTAGCGGTGGTTGGCATTAAAGAAGCGGCATAAAAAGGGTTACAGCAAACGTTGTTGTGGTCGCTTTGGGTGCTAAATGCCAAATGAGGGTAATTAAGCCAGCTTAAGATGTGTAATCTTAGGTGTAATGGACATTTTAACTATGCTTTAACCATAACATTCGCAAATTTACAATCAGATGATAAAAGTGTGTGATTATGAGTACTCTGGTTTTACCATTACTTTCAATAAACGATTTACCTCTCAGAGATTTCATACAAATCACGCAAACTTATTTATTGAGTTTAAGCGAAATTTATGTGGCGATAACTGCGTGTTCATGCGGATATAATTCGAAAACTAGCGATTTTCGCTTGAAGTATGATATGCATAAATGTCCATAGAATTTTATGAAAAAGTATAAAAATCAAGCAAAAACGGTAACATCGTTTGTACCGAAACTATATTACCCTTGATAAATAAACAACTTCTACAAGCAAAAACCTGATATTGATCGGCGATCTGAACAACTTGTTTAGAGATTGTACCGTTGCAATAATCTGTGTCAAGTTTTACGAAGCTATCTTGTAGAATAACAAAGTTATCCATATAAGAACTTTAATCAGAACGTTCTTAAATCGTTATCGGGAGCGGTTTCTTCGGTTCGGGAAAAACGCACGGGTGCACAATTTCAGATCGATATCGCAAAAGCTGAGGGAGTATTATGCGTATATATAGACGGACAGGCATTTAGACGCTCATTGCTAACTCAACTCAGTCACGTTGATCATTTATGTATATGTGACCTGGTCTATGAAAAGGGAGCTAACGTGCGAAAACTAGTTTTCTGGGAAACAGCTGTTAAAAATCTCATCTTCCATCCGAATCAACTAAAAAGTGAAAATTAATTTTTTGGATTTTTTGACACCTAAGCCCCCCTTTCCGTAGACCAGGTCACATATACATATTTTATAGTCTCTTCCTGAGTGTTTGGTGGCAAACTTAAGGATTCAGGGTTTTTAACTTTTCTAGGGAGAACATAAATATTATACGATATAAGGTAAACAGTAATACCTTACAGGTATCGTTGGAAACCCTGAAAGCTTTACATACCAGTCCTTCTTTTTATTAAGGCTACATTTCGCCCTTTCTCGTTTCTTTTGTTTTGACCGTCCGATCAATGACCAAACTTTCACCATTCGTTCAATGATCGGGTACCCGGGTACCCAGGTGGAGCAGATGTAGAAGTCGTTAGTATACTGAATAAGTTTTTGTTTTATGTGTAAGTTGGCTACATGACATAGGAAATAACTATATATGGGGACACAGTCTATAGTTCTCGTGGAAATAACGAAAGCGGAGTGCCAAGATCAATGGATATTTAGGTACCTAAGTTCTTAAAGACTTAACACCTTATGGTGGCACCATAAAAAGGATCCAGTAGAAACATTATAACGGATAATTTCTTCACAACTCTTCCACTTTTTACTATCTTGGAACTTGACGATTATTGGTACTCTGAAAGCATACATTCCACCAGCAAAGGCTCGAGAAGAATTATCCACTGTGTTTGGCTTTCATGAAAAAGTAACCCAATGTAAAACAAGGTAGTTATTATACTATCGTCAATGCATCACGAAGCAAAAATTTGTGATAGTGCAAAGCAAAAACCCGAATTAATCGAGTTTTATAATGGGTCTAAAGCTGGAGTAGACGGTTAAAATGCTTGGTAGATATATTGCAAAAAAATCAATTCAACGATGCCCTCTAGCATTTTTTTTCCAATATTCTCGATATTGCCTGTCTTGTAGCATATATTCTGTATTATAAGAATAATAAAATGCTTCATCGGCAATTGGGCAGAGAGCTGTGTACTCCATTCGTTGAAAATCGTACGAATAATGCACAAATTATGAGGCATTTCTCAACGAAAGTGGCGATTGAGTCTCTTCTTGGTCGAGCTGTCAATCCAAATGCATCATTGAGACCTCAGAAGCAGCGCGATTCAACTGGAAGGAAAAAGATTGCTGGTGTATGTTATGAATGTCTTCAAAGTGAATTTAAAAAACGTCGCAAAACTAGAAAAATATGTTCAGTATGCGAGAAACCTATTTGTGATGAACACTGTATTACAACCACCATATGTGAAGGATGTACAGAATATTCTAATATACTTTAATTCTTATATAGCACTGTATCTTAATAAATAAAACAATATAAATAAACAAATATTAAAAGAATAGAAAATAATATTACTAAAATAAATAAAGAACGGAGTTATTTTCTTCTTACTAACTATTTTTGTTGTTGTATATAATAATAAGAATTATTGTTAAAATAAAAGAAATTTTAAACTAAATTGTGTATTATTAATTTAAAAATATACTTTTCGAATACTTTCATAAATAATCTCTTAAGTTATTTATATATTTAAATCTCAGCGGGTACCCGTTTACCTGGTTATTGAACGGAGGAGGTATCAAATTTGATAATCAATAACTTTTATTATATAATTGATTCTAAAAAATTTTGACGAAAAATGGGTGTCAAATAACTTTAATTTTGGGGATCCAGGCGCCCATAAAATTTTTTTGAGGAGTTAAGAAAAATTGGCATGTAGATTGAAATGGATACCCGGGACATTGACCGGACGGTTAAAGTGCTAATTTCACTATTTTAAGAATCTTGTAGTAATAATAATTTTCTGAATTTCATAGCTCTCGACTTCTAATACCGAAATTCGAAGTAAAATAAGAAATTTTATTTAAACTGCTTTATTAAAACTTTCTCCTCTTTATAGGCGTAGATACCGCTTACGAGGTTAAAGCCGAATTTACAATAGCACGCCAGTCGTTCTTCCTTTTCGCTGTTTGGTGCCAATTGTATAATCGTTCCATCAACTGCAGTATTCGCCATCAACTGCATTGAGCAAAGGACCATAAATCTTCCACAGAATATTTCTGTCGAAAACTCGTAAAGCCGAATCAGCGGATTCTTGCCTTTGCGCCATATAGCAAAAGAAGAATAATGAGAGACTTATAGAGTTTGGTTTTTGTTCGTCGAGAGAGAACTTTACCTGTTGGCAAGAGTTATTCTGCGTTGGATTTCTATGCTTACATTATTTTTAGTGTTGAGACTGGTACCAAGATAGACGAAAATACGACTTCAAAGTTATGACTATTTACAGGTCACGTCGGCTCTTAACGTGGCACGGTTAACGGCTCCGAAAACGGCTATTATAGAAGCTCCCACCCCAAAACACTTGGTGGATCATGTCCTGCTTTGAATAACAGGCGCCAGAAAACTGACGGCGCATGGGTACCCCGCCAGTTCACCCAGGTACCCGTTCAGTTCAGTTTAAGCGCAAGATGAAAAAAATGGATCACACAATTAACTATGAAATTTTCGCAACAGAGGAATTAATCCAAAGAGAGCGATAACCGGTCATTCTGTTGGAAAGGGATTCTGAGCGTGATGAAGATTTCAGGCGTGGTTGTGAACCGATTTCACCCATATTTGGTACATGTCATCAGGGTGTTAAGAAAATATTATATACCGAGTTTCATTGAAATTGGTGGAGTATTTCCTGAGATATGGTTTTTGATCCATAAGTGGGCGACGCCACTCCCATTTTCAATTTTTAAAAAAAGCCTGGATGCAGCTTCCTTCTGACCTTTCCCCCGTAAAATTTAGTGTTTCTGACGTTTAATCTCAGTCGGTTAACGCACTTTTAGTGATTTTCAACATAACCTTTGTATGAGAGGTGGGCGTGGTTATTATCCGATTTGTTCCATTTTTGAACTGTATATGGAAATGCCTAAAAGAAATGACTCTATACAGTTTGGTTGACATAGCTATAGTAGTTTTCGAGATATGTACAAAAAACTTAGTAGGGGGCGGGGCCACGTCCACTTTTCCAAAAACTATTACGTCCAAATATGCCTCTCCCTAAAGCGATCCTTTTTGCCAAATTTCATTTTAATACATTTATTTATGGCTATGACACTTTATAGGTTTTCGGTTTCCGCCATTTTGTGGGCGTGGCAGGAAGCTGCTTTTGCCCATCAAGGAAATACGTGTACCAAGTTTCAACATGATATTCCAATTTTTATTCAAGTTACAACTTGCACGGACGGACGGACAGACAGACATCCAGATTTCAACTCTACTCGTCACCCTGATCACTTTGCTATATATAAACTGACTCTTTTAGTTTTAGAACTTACAAACAACCGTTATGTGAACAAAACTATAATACTCTCTTTAGCAACTTTGTTGCAAGAGTATAAAAATTGTAAAACTACTTAAACAAGTAGCACCAAGCTAAAGGGACTCCATGTTGAGAAATTAAACGGTGTTTTTATTTTTTATTATATTTTTGTTTTTCTTTTGAAAGTTAAGCAGTTATCGAATCGTCTTTTTATGTTTCTTTCTATTAGGCTCAATCTTTTAAGTGCTTCATCAGCACAACTTAATTAGCCACAAAAAACCAAAAAAAAAAAAAATCATAATAAAAATTGCACATGCTTTTTCAGTTGCCATTTCTTTTAAATTGAGTGTGACAAGTAGTGAAGATGAAAAAAGTTCAAATGTCATTTCGTTTAATTATTGAAAGAAATTAACGAAGTAGAAATCATAACGCAGCAATTTTCGGCCCACTTCGAATAGCAAGGGCGGAGCTAGGTTTTAAATGAGCGCCCGAGATGCGCAGTCATTAAATATATGAATATAAATTTACATGAAAAACTAACGCCATTAATTAAAGTAACTTATGTGAAAGTATATTTTATATTATAAAAATATATTAAAGAAAAAAAGAAAACACATTAACGTCGGCTGCAGCGTAGCTATAATACACTTCACCGTTAAAAAATGTTCGTTGAAGAATTTTGATGTTTTTATATGACAGCTGTGCGCAGTAGTTATTCGATCTGAACAATTTCGGAGATTGTAACCTTGCTTTTGGCAATAATACCTGCCTAATTTAATCAATAAAATTTCGTAAAATAAAAAGTTACATACTATAGTAATCCGATATCGACGGTGAAGAGAGAAGGTGTTGGCAAAATTTCAGATCGATATCTCAAACACTGTATGCGCACTTACAGAGCGGCATTGCTGAATCAAGCTCCTTATACAACTAAGAGTAAAAATAGCAAGACTTCGTTCAAAAATTCTTGATTTCTTCTTAAAAATCTATGTCGTCCTCCTCAAAGTAATCCCTCTTGGCCCCAATACACTTGTGCCAACGTTTTTTCCAACCCTCGAAACAGTTGTTAAAGTCAATTTCAAGAACAGCATTCAATGCGCGTAGCTACTCACGTTAGGGATTTCAATTTACTCAAAATGGTTTCCCCGAGGCGATCGTTTAAGTTTGCTGAATAGGCAGAAGTCACACGGAGCTAAACCAGTCGAGCACAGTAGTTGCGGCACAAACTTGGTTGAAAATTTGGCGAAAAACTCATGGAAAGTCAATGCAGTATGCGACGGTGTAGAAACCAATAGTTTTCAGCCCATAATTTCGGCATCTTTTTACGAATCGCTTTGAAACTGCACATAACACTCAAATAGTATTCCTTGTCGGCCGTTTGGTCGGTCGGAAGGAATTCGGAGTGCACCATACCGCGATAATCGAAAAAAACTGCCAACATAATTTTTGGTCTGTTTAGGTGTGGTTTTTTCGGAAATTGAATACATGTTTCCGGGTCGTAAGCATATATCCAAGACACACCCTGGTAGTCGGAAAACATCGTTTCACAAACGTTATCGTGACGCTGTTTTCACATAAAAAAATTTGAGATTTTATAACCAAACGTGCTTTCACTTTTCTTACGCCCAAATCATCTTTCAGAATGGTTTCAACTGATCTTTCCGATATTCTAACGATGCCAGTAAAATCTTTGACTGTTAATCGTTGATTCTCAAGCACCAATTCCTTTATCTTATTGTTCGCGACCTTCTTTGAATAATTTGTACCAATCGAAAACATTTGTTCCCGACAAACAGTTATCACCGAAAGTCTTTTTCACCATTCTGAACGTTTCGGCACCAGAAATTTGATTTCGCACACAAAATTTAATGGAACTTTGTTGAAAAATTAATTGGTTTACATCCGAGCGCAGAACCTGAAAATGTTGCACATATGTAATACTATGTATGTAATTTGAAGTAGTGAAGCGTAATCAATAAGACACTCCATTACGAATTTTTTGATGATACGTTATTTTGCACTACAGGTGACCATATATTCTTTATGGGATCTCCGACGTTTCCTACAAGGTGTTACAAATTTGTGGGAAACTTAATGCACCTTGTACTGGGTACAACTAAGTTCCACCTACCTTGTTTTATTGTTCACACAGAGCTAACTCATAAGCATTTAATTAAATGAAATAAAAGCACAGTTATACACATATTATAATTAATAAGGTATGCATTTTCAATGGAGTAACTCGAGATAGCTCTGCTGGGTCTTCTTTGCCACCAAATAAAGCAAGTCTATATTTGCGATTTTTGCCTTAATTTTGCATGCTTCATGAGCATGTGTATTTAAGTAAATACAAGTATGTGTGCGACTTTTACTTTCAATTTCCATTTACATCTTAATGTTATGACTGTTGCACTTTATTGCCGGCTTTATACTGTAGACAACACAGGTACGCAACCCCGCTGTGTGCACAGACTTCTTTGTTTGTTTTAAAATTTTTTGTTGATTTTTCTACTATGGTTTTCTTACCAACTTCTCTTTGCTTTGTTTAGGTACTTAATACTGCATATACAAGGCATATTTGTTGTTGTTGTTGTCTACTGTTAAGTCAACGAAATTACATTGTTTGCAATGTCATAAAGCCAGGAATAAAAACATATGAAGAATATGCATTTCTGGTATCTATCTGGAGATAAATAGATTTTGGAAAACACCGAAACTGCGAAAAAATTTCTACCGAAGTTCTCATGCGAGGTTTGGGTGTCATTATTGGCTAATCCCAATCATTGTGATTGCAGTTTAAATCTTCCCCCTTACACTAACCGTTTAAAACTTATAAAACTCCCTACACTCGCTAGTCGTAGGGAAATGCTTGGTATAATATTTCTTGTAAAACTCATCAATGGGTCAGTCTGTAGCCCATCTCTCTTGTCTGATATTAATTTTAGCACTCCCGCTCGCTCTACCAGGCAGTTTAGACCTTTACTTTTAAAATTATCTAGAACAAATTTTGAGTTAAACGAACCATTCCGCCGTATATGTCACGATTTCAATTCTCATTCCAGCACATTTGATCTAACAGACTCACTCTTTAACATTAAAAAAATTATTTTATCTACTCTTAACTCTTAAATAGTAACATTTAAAAATTATAAACTTTAATCTAATTCTTAATTTTGGCTGTTGAAATTTTTGTTTCTGTAGCTGAGCAGCTTAAGATGGCAACGCTTAAAACTCTCTTGCCTTTTATGACTCGGCTAATTCTTCTCGTTCGCGGATTGCGCCCCTCGCATCGGTTGGGCGGGAGGAAGGTAATTGTTGGGTATTATTATTATTATTAATATAACTCTTATGCTTTGCAGTGTTGGGTCTGATAAAACTCCGGATTCGTTCCGGTTACGTATACCCGTCTGTCGTGCGAACGGGATTATTTGTGTACCGATAGATATATATATATATATTTATGTACCTCTAAGATAATTATAGAGTTCGCGACCGCGCTCTTCATAGTCTCAAATATATTCAAAAATACCTTAATACTGTTTTGAAGATGATCGTAGTCAGTCGAGTTTAGTAGCCGATATTTTTGCATCCAAAATACTGGTTTCTAATTATTAAGTATGATCTCCCGACTAGGAATCAGTCGTAATACCAAGTCCAACCAACACCCATTTCAAATACTGAGTACGAAGTTGATTGATACTCTCAGTGTATACTTTTGTGTGGATTAATGAAGTCTGCGTCATGTATGTATGTATGTCATGGCGGTAAGAAGGTCTTGTATAGAGCAAATTTCTGAAAGGTTGATTTGTGGAGATGCATCTCAGAAGGTAATGTTTGTCGATCATCTGAGTCCACAAAATTATTACGAACAGAGTGGAAAAGAAAAATATATTTAGAAGATCTCTTATGAGCTAGAGATATAACTACCGTAACAATGTACGCCTCATACTCGACTAATATTATTAATTGTTTTGGCTCGAGAGTTTGGCCATTTGACTGTGATCAAAAAGTTGATCAAGCTGTCATTAAAACTCCAAGAGAACAGGAAGGTAGGTACATTTTGTAAACATGTTGAAAATGTTGCGAAATGCCTTTGATGATCGAAAAAACATATAACTAAATATTATACAAGGAATTTAAAACGGGCCGAGAACGAGTTAAAGACAATCGTTCTATGAACAACTATCAACCTTTAGGGACGATGGCCACGTCCAAAAACTCAAAGATTTAAAGATTGAAAGCTTTGATTGAAAATTAGAAAACTCGCTGATAGTATTAGTATATCACTGGGCTCAGTCCAAACCATTTTGAAAAATATTTTGTGCTTCCAACGCGTCAAGTCTCGTTTGGTGCCAAAATAATATTTGAGAAAATAGGGTGGATGTGTGTGAAACACTGTGCAGACGACACTTGAATTTACGCATACACAACTCTAAAACCAACAACTAATCCAACGAATATACTGTAAAAGATAACCGAAAAGACCACGGAACAGTCGATCAAAAATCAAGGTTGTGTTGACAATTTTCTTTCATTATCGTGGTGTACTGCACTATGTATTACCTCCGCAGCACCAAACTGTCAACATTTGCTACTCGTCTGGAATGGCTTGAATTATGCACAAACATCTCTTGATTCTTTCATCACGATAATGCAACATGATTTAAGAGACAAAAACCGATTTGAAGAAGCTCTTGAAGGCTTTTACCGAAAAAAACGATATCGACTGTTATTTTAGTTAAATTTAGTTCCTGTATGGTTTCAAATAATGTACGTATGTAATTTTATAAGCACTAAAATTTAAAGTCCATAAACACTCATTTACTCTTAGATAGCTCAACAAGCAACAACAATCTCTTGGACGCGTTGAGTAATTTGCCGCCAGTACTGTCAGTTTGCACCCAACTACTTGTACATATTCACGTACGCATTTATAAACCATGAAACCGTGCTACTCATTTATGTACGTGAAAAGTAATCGAAGTTGCGAAAATCCACACGCTCGTAAATTAATGCGCATACAATGCGAATATTGTTTCGAGACCAAAGTGGGTCACATTGGATAGGTTTCGTTCGATGAGTTTGCGTTTGCAAGACTAGCTGGGAGATTCGCTAATTTTGAGAATATATGTACACTGATGGACAAAAGTCACCGTCATATGACCATTGCAAAGTTTAAAAGTCAAATAAAACCAGAAAATATGTACACCACAAATTTAAGCATTCTTTTTACAAACTACAATTCAATTGAATGTATTTGGTGCCATATTAAAATGTTTTATGTTTTGCCTTATTTACAAAACAACTACACTTACCTTAAAGTACATATTTCTTATGGACAAAAGTGACCGTCTCTGCACTGGTCGTTATATTTTAGTAAAAATAGAAAGCAAATAAAAATAATTTGGGCACTCTAGCTTTACAACAACCAATTTCATGCAATATGATAACTTTGAAAATGATCTGTCACAATAAAGTACCATTATTTTTTGAGAAAGCTTGAAAACGTTGCGAAGAAATAAGAAATGAGTCAAAGAAGAAAAGAAACGACCGTTGAGGAGCGGAAAATTATATTGAATGCTTATAAACAACAAAAGACTATTCGGGAAATATGTGACCTAGTACAACGGCCCCATAGCACAATTACTGGTATCGGTTCAAAAATGACCCAGATTGTGAGTATCAACCGAGAAATGGAAGACCGCTTGCGCTATCAGAGCGGGACAAACGGGAGATAATGAAGATAATAAAAAAAATCCCAAAACACCATCATCGAAGATAGCTGCAACTCTGAAGGAAGACGTTGGTACGGTTGTTCATGCTCGGACTGTTCGTAGAGCGTTAAATAGTGCTGGGTACAATGCCCGATGATAAGTAAAATGAACCAAAGAAAGCGACTTTTATTCGCAAAAGAGCACGTTAAGAAGCCGACGGACTTTTGGGAGAAAGTAATATTCTCCGATGAAAGCAAATTTTGTCTATACAAGTCAGATGGGCGAGTTTTGACATGGCGCAGAAAGGGCGAAGCATTATCAGAAAAGTATATTCACCCAACAGTAAAACACGGAGGTGGTAGAGTTTTGGTGTGGGGGTGTATGTCAGCATCTGGGGTTGGAGAGATCGTGTTTATTGATGAAATAATGGACAGAACACTTTATTTGAATATTCTTAGGAAATTTAAAAAAAAGAAGTGCTCAAAAACTTGGAATAGAGAACGACTACCACTTTCAGTATTGTACAACACTCCTCACACTTTGAAAACTCCACCTCAATCCCCCGATCTCAATGCGATCGAACATTTATGGGACTACTTCGATAGACGTGTTCGAGAACACCATGTTTCATCAAAAAAAGGGCTAAAGCAAATACTTCTTGAAGAATGGATGAAAATTAATTCAGATGTTACGAAAAAATTAGTTCATTCAATGCAGAAACGTTTACAAGAAGTTATTAAAAATAACGGTAAACATACAACATATTAAAATATATTTTCTTCACCCATAATGAAATTTTATATAAAGTGACGGAGACTTTTGTCCATAAAAAATATGCGTTATATTTTTTAAATTTATATTTTTGTACAATAAGTAAAGTTAAAAACAATGTTATATACATATATAAAAAATGAAATAAATTGCAGATTCAGTTGAGAATATGAAATTTTGTATTTTTAATATTTTGTGGGCGTGGCCACTCTTTAAACATTGTTAATTCCAAATGACGGTGACTTTTGTCCAGCAGTGTACATACATATGTATATGTAGTTACGAGTATATACCATATTGTCATACCTTATGTATTCCTATGCCATTTTCTATGAAATTAAGCTGCGTTATAGTTTGGGAAGTGCTTCGGCTACGATGACTCTTGATTATTTGCGATGTCAAAAATTTGAAATATAATCAAAAAAGGGCAAAGTGGATTGCTTGTGTTTATGCGACGGTCTTATTTCCCTTGAAATATCTCAAAAATGCCAAAGTAGTTACTTTAATAAAACAAAATTTGCGGTTGATCGTAGTCACTCGCGGTTATGGCGATCTGGCTACGTTAACGCACAGCTAACGGTGCATAAACATAACCGACATAGCGAGACAAAGCACTATATACGTGGTTATGCTGTTTATTCGTAGCCGACAGCTGCAATCTGTGACGTAATCAAAGGTCGGTCGTTGCAGTTGCGCGGGTTTCTCATGCCAAGAAAAGTAAAAAACCTTCAAAAATTTTTCTTTGGAAAAGCGACGACGCGCAGCTATAGCTGGTATTTGTGGGCAATTTAATGTGGCCGACGTTCGTATTTTAAAATTATTACAAGTGCTAATTTTGCTAATTACACATTAACGGTACGTAAAAATATCTGTCAGTTGCCTATGCGAGTTGCTTGTTGTACTTGCCGTTTTATTGTGAACAAAGAAACTCTAAGAGCTATGAATGGAGACTTTACTCTCTAATTAGTGTAATTACTTTTTTGTTGTGAGTAGAGTGTCAGTAGAAGTGCTCAGCGTGAGATTATTTATAATTTTGAAGTAACAAAAGATTTATAATGTTGTTCATATGTGTTTTTTGGTTCTCAAAGGAGCTCAACTTTTAATCAGCTGTTCACCCGAGGATACTACGTTAATTTCTATAGGATGGGCAACTCTACTTAATATTGTACCGGGACCTGTCAAAATATTGTAACTATATTTTACTAGCAGTGTTGTTGTTTTCTCCACATAAGCAAACAAGATAAACGCTCGCCTGGGCGGTAAATCTTGGGGCTGCAAGCGGACAATGAGAGATCAAACAAACAGCGTAACACAATGCTTCACATGGCAGAGGGAAGGCAATTTAGGCCCAACAAATGCAGACCTTAAGTGATGAAACACCACTGGCTCTTCTACGGAGTGGTAAAATACCAAACTTCACAGGAAAATCACACACAAAGAAGTTTACAGTTGCGCTGGGCGGTAAGACTGAATAGAGCATCTGCAAGTTTGACCTACCACTAAGAGATAGAACTAATAAGTGAAAAACTGAAAAGTTCGAAAATATCTGAAAACATTGGTGAAGGTGTCACAGGATGGCATACCACACTTACCTAAGGGACGTTTTCCGATCATTTTCCATACAGAAGTATTTGCTGTAGAAATAAGTCTCCAATGCAACTGTCCCAATGAACGTTTGAACAGCCCTTCAGTTCGCAACCAAATGCATCTCGTTTGGAGACCAGGTCACAAGAGTTCACCGGGTCACAACAGGGTAGAGAGACAAATTTCGTATATTTGTGGCATTTTAGACTGGGCACTGTAAGTTCAACAAGTATCTATTCAACACAGGTATAGCTCCTCTTTTTTTTAGCATATCTCATATCGAAATTGCTTAAAATGATTAGCTAAAATAAGTTCTTCGCTTGTATCATCAACAAACAGTTTTAAAGATTTAATAACGTTTAACTCAGAACAAATTTACTTTCAGGTATTTAAAAACTCTAGAATCGCTAGTCGGTCGCGTTAAAAAACGTTACTGTAATCCTTTGGTTTGCTATAAATTATTTTAATGGATTTTCAGACTTTTAAAAGGTCAGTAGGGCAATCCTGTGTTTTTTTTTTTTTTTTTTTTTTTTTTTTTTTTTTTTTTTKTTTTTTTTTTTTTTTTTTTTTTTTTTTTTTTTTTTTTTGCATTTGCATTTGCATTTGCGTTGAATAAATGTAGAAGCCCACTTTACCGTTGGAAGGTTTTGAAAAAGCCTCAAAACGAATAACACCGCTCGACGTTCAGAGCGCTCGGAGTGCACACCTGGCACTTTTTCTAAAAAAAACAAACTTTTTTAAACTGGCTGACATGATTCCGGTACTACTACTCAACTACTCAACCAATTTGCTTCATTTTTTTTAAATGTTCACAAAACGCCTGGCCATCATCCCTACTAGATTCATAATTTTTTATAATTGATTGACAATGTTATAACAAAATTTACATATGTAAAAAACAACATAAAAAATGTTTATTACTTTTTTATATATGAAATTTTTTCTTGATTAGATTTGATTACCACTCACGTACTTTTTAAGAATAAATTGGGTTTTTGTATTTCAGATGATCTAAACATGAGAAATCCTGTCCGCCAGTGACAAAACGCATCTCATTCTCCCAGCCAATTTTCCGAAAGTTGTCATCAAAAAATTACGAGAAAATTTGTTTATACACTGCACGATATACCTCATGATATGTGAAAAATGTTCTATTGCAGAATAAAAATTTCTATGAAAAAAAAATTTAAAAAAAAATTAAACAAAAAAAAAAAATTGGTCAGATTACCCCACTGACCCCTTAAATACAGAAAAATCTAATTTTAATTGTTTGATTCATTCACAATAGCAAAACTGATCTAAAATATGTAGAACAAAACTCGATTACATTGAAGATAGCGGCTATACCACAATAATGATGTATCTGCATACTCTCTTGCACGAATCCAACTCCATAACTCTGCTATTGCTTTTACATGTAATTAACTGACTAGAGAGCAGAAGCGAGTAGAGAAATGGCGAATCGAAGACAGTTATTTTTTCATAAACTATTCAAAGAATGCTCAAACATATCCAAATGAAAACAATAATTACCCAAGTACAACAGGAATGCATGTAAGTAAAGCACAGCAAAAGAAAATAATAATTTACAAAGACGAAATAAATTTAGTCCGGAATGTAGTGAAACGAGTTGCTCAATAGGATCGCACAAAGCAACCTACAATGTTTGTAAGTATGCAATATGAATGTGTGTGTGTATGATCGCGATTTTCGCGTCGTCAATGATCACCTGAAAAAAATGAAGCAATATGTTTCAAAACAACAACAGCGACTGTGGCAGCGTGCATGAAACGCAAAGCAAAAATGCCGTCGCCAAATTCCACGCAACTCCGCCAGCAAATAGTATTTTGCAGACTTTGAACGCAAATCACTATTTTTCCAATTTTTCTTCATACTTTCGGCTTTTTCCCTCAGCAGTGTGCCATGCGAAGCGAAGCCGAAGCAGCAGAAGTGTTTTGTAAACTATCTATGCCAAAAGCCAAACAAGCAGTATACCACTACACACACATATTGCAAACATACACACATGTACATAAGCACATATGTTCACTTTTATGTATGCAATGCTTCAAACAAGTTGGCAACGCGCAATTTCGGCGGGAGCCGCCATCGAACAAACACCGCTGTTGCTTAGCGGCATGCATTTGCTGCTGTCTGCTATTGCACAGCTTTTGTTTAGACGAAGGTTGGCTGGTGCGCATGCGCGATCAGCTGTTTGTTGTCGACGCGCGGCTTTAGCTGCTTAAGTCTAAGTTGGAACGTTAAAGCTGCGCGCTGCAGACAGTTCGTAACGAACAGGCGCGCGTTGATGGTCTGAACGCGGACGACGCTACGCAAGCGAAAACGGATTTAACGGTGAACATCAGCCAATTTGTGTTTCAGTTTCTGTAAGTGCTAAGGATTTGTGGGAGGATTATAGTTGTGATGTTTAACAATTTAAATTTGTGTATGTGATGTCGTGTTTGACTAATTTTGAAGAATGTGCTTAATTGAGATTTGTGCGCTAAAAAAAGCTGTGGTTATACTTTTTTGTTTTGGGATGTGAAGTGAATGTATATGACCTTTTACTAAGGCATTAAGCTTTCATAATTTAGGTATTAAAATTTTTAGCTTAGATTCTTAAATATGTAATATAAAAGTTGAAAAATATAAAAGTAAAAAGTCAAATTTATTATAAAATAT